>NW_027106462.1:36756-38736 GCF_000696795.3 Halyomorpha halys | reverse complement strand
TTTTACGGTCAACTATATATACATATATACAAAATAATTTATATTCCTATAATTTAAGCTACAACTTCATTGGATCCTTTCTCCCTTAATAAAAGATAAAAGTAAAGTAATTAAAAAAAAAATATGACATTTATGGATTTAACTAAATAAATAATTGACTTCTAATGAAAAAAAAATTAAAAAGAGAGAATATTGTAGTTTTTAAGTCAGTGTGTAAAGTGTTGTTAGTTGCGTAGCATGGTGCTTTCGTAGCATATAAGTCGTAGTATTTTAGATTGGTAAAGTTATAATATTTTGATCTGAGCTTGCCTAACTATTCCATAAATTTATAGCGCACATGAACAGACAGGTGTTAGTAAATATATGTACGAGTTAATTTTTTCTTCTTAATAATTTGAAATTTCGTTTGAGTAGGTGAGTTGTTGAGGTATATTGGGAGTAGGGTACAAGTTTTTTGTCTGATTGTAAAAATAATGTTTTAAGACTATTCATTGTTCAGTCGAATCATCCATAGTTGGCACTGGTCATGTAACGTTTGTATTATTTTCAATAAATAATTCTTTAAAATATTAAATTATATATTGCAGATATAAAAGTCCCGAAAAAAAAAATGTTATTCAGTTAAAGAAATAACAGTTATCAGTTAAAGAAATAACAGCTAGGAATAAACAGGATTTATTTTTACGAATAATCCATTACAATATCTAAGAGTTGTATATTTCAATATAGGTTTTAATATTATTATTATAACTAGCTTGAATATAAAAATGATCGATAAAAAAGATCGAAACATGACACAAGTCTGGAATAGAACTGTTATATAGTTTTATATTACCCCCTTATCATTTTCTAGCTTTTTACACGTGATTCTAACTAGGTTGTAGTTGGTTCCAGTATATATGCAACAAAAATTTGGTAATTGCAAGAATAACATTTTTGTTTGAAATTATTTATTTTATACATTTGTGAGATTTAATTAATTATTTATGAAAGGTAGTGCTACACATAACTATAACTGTATGATTGTTCTGCCGCACTAGATCTGGCATGATAGTACAGGTAAGGTCAGAGAAGCAGCTGTCACGTTAACGATAAAATGTATATGCCTTGACAGTGAACTATCGTGCAGCTTCCATTAGAAAGTGTTAGCCACTACCACAGTGCAACTGCAATTTAATAGTTATAGCTACGACAGCATCAACTGTAATTACAGATTTGCTGGGTCTTGCGCGATCGCTAGTAGTACAAGTAATGTCAGTGAATTGAATGATTCACTGTCACATGAATACGCCTTGACAGTGGACTGTCTTAACATATAAAGTTGTTTATTGAAAAAAAAAATTGTAAATATTAGTTTTTAGAATATTTAATGTTTACATCAAAAAAGTTACTAATAGTTATTCAAAAAGCCAATATCAACAATAAAATATGAGCACGCTTCAATAACTCAACTTATTTTTTTTTTTAATCACCCTACCTAGCCAATTCTGGCATATGGCGTGCGGCAACAACTCTCTACTCTCAAAACTGTCAAATATGGCGTCCTGGAAGCCACGCCTACGAAAGGGAAAAATCCCGTTTTTGGCGTCACTTACCCTTGAAGCGTATCTTTTCCACTATACTCCTCTCTCCACAGTATTATCCCGTCAAACAGCTGTTGGTTGTAATCTACACTATAACCTTCCCAGTTTATAACAGAGGAACGGCATACCCACTTTGGATTACTACCTACGCTCCTGTCTACTTATGTACGCATGCCTTTTATGAGTCCAGTAAACTGTTCTCTCATAGCCCATAAAGGGTAAGGTATTCAACATACAAAGAAGGGATAGTTCGATAGTATTACCCACCATCACCTCCAAGGGAATTACCCATTGTTTTAATATGCGGACCTGTTGATTTGTGTGTTTTGACTTATTTATTCATTAAATTATTTTATTTTATTAGTATTATTATTTTTATATATTTATGTATATATTT
>NW_027106462.1:34939-36706 GCF_000696795.3 Halyomorpha halys | reverse complement strand
TGTTGATTTGTGTGTTTTGACTTATTTATTCATTAAATTATTTTATTTTATTAGTATTATTATTTTTATATATTTATGTATATATTTTTTTATAACTTCTTTATCCATTCAAGTGATTCTTGTAACCGGCTTTTTATTGTGTTTTCCTTTGAATCTATGTGTTGGTCTTATTCTCGTAAAATGTATCTATTTGTTTGTTTCTGGTAGTAAACTGATCTACTGCTGTGACTATAAATGATGGTCTGATCTCACATTGCCATCTAACAGTGAATTTGTTTAGCGGGTCACTGAAGAGGATCTAGGAGGGTGAATTTGTTGATCGGGTGAATTAAAGAATTATGAAGTGGTGAAATTGGAGGAGCAGAAGTGGGAAAGAAAAAAAGGAATGAATTGAAATGTTTGTTCATTTAAAATTGTTTGAGGTTAATGACTTCCATTTTTGAATGAATTATTTATTAATTATTCATGACATTGTACAACGTTTCGGGACCACTGTCCCATATTCATGCACTATAAAAACCTATAACAATAATAAAACTAACATAACACCAATCTTAATCCTTATATATTTTAATTTATACAATAATAATCACCTCATGATTTCATGTGGGAAATCATGTCAACCATTTGTGCATCTTCTCTCCTCTCTAGCACAGCCATCACTCCACATTTCTTGCTAGCTCTTTGGACCTTATCTCATGTCCAGTGTGCTGTTTGGTTACCTCCCTGTTTTTTTAAATTCCTGCTTTGCATTTAATATTAGCTTAGAGATTTTTTATTTTTTACATAAACCTGTTCATTTCATCTGATTTTTATGTTTTTATTTTAAGTCTATTTATAATGTCTGCGTAATGTGTATTTAAGTGTTTAGTGTCAGTTTTATAGTTTACTGTGTTTTGTATGTTTTTTGTTATGTATATAGCTTCTAGATATCTTCTGTTTTTTGTATTTTGTGCTGTATCTATTATTTTTGGGTATTAAAAATTGAATTCGTGGTTCAGTTTTATGCTGCGATAGGCCAGAGCTGTGCAATTTATATTTTTAGCGTTTTTACAATTGGTGATATGTTGCTTAATCCTAGTTTCCAGTTTTTTAGATGTTTCACCAATATATACTTTTCAACAATTTTTACAATCTATCGTATAAATTGCGTTTAGTTTTTCCATCTTATCAACTTTGTCTTTCATGTTTGACAGCTTATTCTGTAATTGGTATATAGACCGAAATTGATTGTGAAAGAAAACTGTAGGGAAAAATGTTTTTTTCTTTAAATCTTATTAAACCATGTAATTATATGTAATTTATATATGTTCGATTACGGATTGATAAGTATGCTGTGTGATATTCCAACCTGATATATTTAGGCAGCATAGACGAATAAAGTATTTCTCTTCTCTTCTCTTAGTATCGATAGTGTCGACTACTATCACTATATGCTGATATCACATCAGTTGATACTTCATGTTATATAAGCCTTGACAGTGGACTCTCTTAACATATAAACCATACCAAATGTTTTGTTTTTTTATTTATTTATTGATATTTACAACTGTATAAAAAAGTACAACCAGTAAATTTGATCATAATGACCAATATGATAATAATGATCATAATGTTTTGCGATTTTTGTTCGTCAGTTCTGGTCCAGGTTTGGGATTCGGTGAGAAGAGGATAGTTAAAATCTTTGAATTTCAAAAGCTGTTGGTGGTTCTCCATAATGATTTGTCAGTAGTTCTTATATATCAATTTTTACGGTCAACTATATAT
>NW_027106462.1:27277-30699 GCF_000696795.3 Halyomorpha halys | reverse complement strand
TGACATTCATTGTTGTGAAGACCCATCCTGATGAATTACTTCGAGCCACCTGTCTAAGAGATTAAGAGATATTGCTTGACCAGTCCCTGCCAGCAGTTCACTGCTAGTTCTTCTCCATTTGGCAAGGTTCTGATCCTAGATCGCTCCTATTATTGTACAAAAGACTTTCCGGTTAAATATCTCGATTCTGCTTTTGAGTGTACCTCCCTGATGGCTACCAGGTCTCGCAGTGGTAAATGAGAGCTGATTTTATCATGGTATTGTACACCTTTAGTACACGCCGGTCTACCTCAGTCAGTTTTTTTTGTTTTGTTTTTTCTGGTTGGACCCGCGGCTCGAATACGTTTCACTCTACTTAATATTTATTTATACAACTGTACATTATAATACATTCAGTAAATCTGATCTAAGTTAAATTGGAGTGTTACAGGTGTGAAGAGAAACTACCCGTTGGTAGCACTCTAATGACATTTTACTTTAGCTGGTCTCGTGGCCATCTTCTTTTCAGGCACTTCGGAGGATTGTCAGGAATGTTAAGAGGATGCAAGACTAGAAACTAGGGGGTTTGAGTGGTTAGAGAGTTTATAATGGAAGGAGTGATATCTGGTTAGGGCTATATCGGTTACATAGGGAACATTAAGGTCTTTATGTATGATTTTATTTATGGGATTGGAGATTTTGGGATACAATTAATGGTTAATAATTAACATTGAGCACACATGTGTCATCCGCATACGTGGTGAGGATAGTGTTAGGATTGGTTGGAATGTCAGCTGTATAGACGGTGTAGAGGATGGGACCGAGGATACTACCTTGAGGAACACCAGCGGACTGAGAATAGAGGGATGAATAGGAACCATTGTGGTTTACTTGGAAAAATCTATCCCAGTTGATTCAAACTCAGAACAGTGTCTAATCCACCAAGCTCCTCACTTCCTGTTTTAGTTTTAAATACTAATTGAAATTAACCGTTTTACGCCTCCTAGCTTTAAAATATTGCCTTAAGACTTGGCGAATATACGTTATCTTTACGAGGCGGAATTAAATTGAAAATAATGGAGCGGTAGATATTAAGAAGTGGAAGGAAGAGGGAACAAGGTTAGCAGCGCTCTCTCCCGCTCGGCGTCTGATTTAGTGTCGACGTAACGCAAACTTGAGAATTATTAATTCTCTCCTATCTCCGCTTCTTCCAGTCATTCTGCGAAGGGGGAAGTAACTCACTTTAGTCCGGGGCCTCTTAAACATTTTTCAACCTCACGCAATAGAATTAATGCTCAAAACGAATATGAATTGACGATTTGAGAAAATGCATTCACTGAAACCAAATTTTCGGAATACAACAGCAAAAATATATATAAAAAGGTCTAGGTAGAATATTTTAAATAATAATATTATTTATTTATTCTGGGATTGATCCCTTTAGAATAATATACGGGCGTCAGAATTAGCCTTAGAGTGAATAAAAAAATAAGAATGACATTATAAAACATAATAAAATAATGAATTTGAAAAGATTAAAATGAACAACAATAATTAACAGAAAATATAAAATAAGAATAGAACAAAGTAAAACCATATGTCATATTATAAAACATAAGATGACAAATACTTCTGATAATAAACAATAGAAAACAAGAATGATAAAAATCAAATATAATTAAAATAAAAATAATCAACACGAAATTCTGAACGATGTCTTATTTTGTCTTTAGTTGAATATTCAAGTCTAGTTTTTGTTCCAAGTCGTATCCAAATCCGTCCCAGATACCAAAATCGGGAGAACATAGTTTTTATATATTTAATATATATTACAAGTATATATGTATGTATACTTTTCATTAATTCGTTATTATGTTATGAAAATTTTGAAAATTGAAAAGTAAAAACAATAAACCTCGGCTGAAAGCTGTAAAACAAAAAAACGAATTGTTTGCTATCCCGAAGCCCACCAGAGAGCGTGCTGTCCAGCAATTTGATTGCACGAACCAATCAGCCTCTCTCTTTCAGTCCAATCAAAAGGGCCGCAGGTTGTAACGATAGCAGCCATTGGTCAGATAAGTTGCTATCTCTAGTTGCGGTTAATTGGAAGATAATTGTAGCCACGGCTGTCTAGAACAATCTAGCTCTACTAATTAGTCCAACTGTCTGTCCAATCAAAAGGTCACAGTAGTACAAAACAAATAATTTACATAATTTTAACTGTTTGATTGATCGCTTGTTCCGCAAATGAAAAAAAAAAAACTGTACTCTATAAAAATGACAGTGTAACAATAAGCAATAAATAATAATAAACTTCAAAATAATACTGTTTTCAATTATAAATTATAAATTGGAATTATAAATTCAAATAAAGGAGACGTGTGGCACAGAGGTAAAAGGCACTGTGCTATTAACTCTTAGGACCTAGGTTCGTAAATAAATAAATAATAAATATAAGTATAAAACTATTTTTATTTATCTATGATCTTATTTCGTTACTTTATTTTAGTTGGTATATTTTTTAGCTCTGATGAAGTGCTGCTTATCATTAAGTATAGGTAGGGGGAATAGAAAATGACGGCTGCTTCAAAGTGGTAAAAAAAAACTAATTTTTCATTCGGACCTCTATATCTCAAAAGGTAAGAACAACACAAGAAAACCTAAGAGAACGTCATTTAAAGAAGATCAGTAGTTAAAGAGTTTATTTTGAAATATCTATATCTCAAAAAACATCTGACGTACAGATGTCTATTAGCACTCAAATTAAAGCTAGTTTAATGAGATATGAACAATTTTATAATGTTTATCTTCGTAGGAGTAATAGTTTACATGAAATTTGCTAAAATAAATTAATGTATTGTTGTTCGAACAAATTTATATTCATATTAATATCAAAACTACAACCCATACGAAGATAAGTCTGATAAACTACTTTATAGTAAGTTAAATTTCATTTATTTTGAGTGTTGGCAGACATATGTGCGTCTTATGGATCAAAATATATTTTTTTTTTCAAAAATCCAATATTTTATACGAAAAACTAGAAATTAACAGTTTGCAAATATATTTTGTCAAATATCATAAAAACTACTACTCCTACAAAGATAAACGTTATATACTATTTTATAGTAAATTTAACTAGCTTTAATTTGAATGCTAGCAGACATCTGTATGTCCAATGGTTTCTGAAATAAAGTTTTTCATAAATCAACCTTAATGTTCGAAAAACTATAAATCAATTTATTTTAACAAATATCATGAAAACTACTATTCCTACGAAGGTAAAGGTCATAAAATTCTTTATATTCCATTAAACTAGCTTTAATTTGAGTGCTAATAGACATCTGTACGTCTCATAGTTCCTGAGATATAGATTTATCAAAATAAATTAACTAACTACTAATCTTTCAGTAGATTTTTAAGAAATTTTGCTTTTTAAAAAG
>NW_027106462.1:4611-21852 GCF_000696795.3 Halyomorpha halys | reverse complement strand
GATATAATAACAATATTATACCGGTAATATATTTTAGATTTAACCATGAGATTTTTATAAAAGGTTGACCATATTTTTCTGAATATGATATGGGATGGTCAGGGCTGCGATCAAAAGAAAACAAAAAATAGTTAACAACTATTTATTTGCCGACATTTCGCCCCACTTTTTAGGGATTCATCAGGGCTAAAAAAGATACAAAATAACTAAAAGTGTGTTGAAAACGTAGGATAATAAAATCCAAAGAAGTAAACTAAGATGGAGTTAAAAGTTATGTAAATATAAGTGAAAGATTATACGAAAAGAAATAAAAAAAAAAAGATGTACAATCATTAGTCTATGTAAAAAATAAATAACATTGACTATGTTATATATAATTGTTATTATGTATACAATTATATTTAGATGATTTTTAACCACACCTTAGTTTACTTTTTTTGTTTCTTGTTATCTTATATTGTCAATATATTTTTAGTGGTTTAGAATATTTTTTAATGATGAAGTTATTGGTTTTTTCAGAGACTTATACCTTTGTTTCTCGTGATAGTGTCGAGAGGATACCTCGCAGTTAGTATGTTACCATCTATTGGTAAGCTCTATGAGTACATTAAGTATAGAAATGAGATCAGGATATAACCTTGAGGGACTCCTGCAGAGTTTGGTACTATTGAGGAAAAAATTCAAATTTTATTAATAAAGTGGCATTCATGATGTCGTGTTCATAACATCTATTGAAGAAATTGGTGTCAAAACTGGAGAATCAAAATAAATCATGACAAATCCCACCAGATCACCTTTACTCTCCGTCGTAAACCTCTGCCCTCCTGTCCTACAGTATCCTTTCTAAATACTCCATTAACGCCTGTTGAACTGATTCGATACTTAGGACTCCATCTTGACAAGAGACTTATTTGGAATCCACACACAATACTGAAACGACAAGAAACTGCTCGTATATTCCGATTGCTACAACACTTCCCATTCACTACAAAAAAATAGTATACACTACGATAATCAGACTACTTTGTGCATATGGAATTGAGCTCTGGGGCTCCACCAAACCATCAAATTCCTCTAGCACCCAATCCTTACAATCCGGAATGCTACGTAAAATCCTTGATACTCTTTATTACGTTACAAATAAACTCATCCACAAAGACCTTAACATCCCATTCATTGTAAATTTGGCCCAAAACAGATATGCATATTTTCATTCCAAACTCCATACCCATCCTAACCCATTAATTCTTAATCTCTTATCCTTGACAATCCCAGATAATCCTTCGAGGCGTCTAAAAAGAAGATGGCCACGGGACCTTCTAATTTAAATTAATGTTTGAAGTACCACCAATGGGTGGTTCCTTCCCAAGATTTTCAAGTGTATAAGAAAAATACAACATATTTACTTATTGTATTTATTATTTTATAGTTGTAAATCACATTAAATAAATTTTTAAAAAATGATGTGTTAAATATAAAACGTTTTAAGATGCTATATGTCATGAGTACATAATTGTTACCATAACAAGTAGAAGTTAATGTTATATCTTAAAAGCAGAAGAGCTTCTAGTGGATTTTCTGGTCAACTTGTTTTGTAACCTTTCCTTCCAAACCTAACTAAAATTTTAACCTTAACTTTATTAGAATTTTATAAACGTTCTAAACAAAAGCAACACGAACTATGAGCAACTAACTTATCAAAACGACAACAGAAAAAATATTATGAAGCTTAACCGGTCTGTTGCGTGACGTCTTCTCGATTTCGCAGACTTGTTAAGGGCATCCCGACCATGTCAAATGCTATGTCGTTTTGACATAATAACAGAAGGAAATATTTGTCTATTTAACACAAGTTTTTCCATTTAACATGTTAAACTAAAGATCATGAATACCCCTAGTAACAAGTAACAAAATAATTTCATTCTTGAATTTAACATAGCCTTAGACCTCTTCACTAATAACTTATATGTTCACTAGTAACTTACAACTAAGACTAACTTCTGAAACCAGCAACCATCCATAAAAAGTTTCTTTTTAAAAAATTATTTGAGATACATAATTGTTAAGACTGTTTTTTTCCCTTAATCTTCATTAAATGTTGTGATGAATTTGAATGAATATTTAATAAATAATTCAACAACACTATCCAAATTATAGTCTCAAAACTTTTATTTCATTCACACGTCCAACGTTTCGGCCAATTCGGCCATCTTCAGGGACAATCTCAATTCACTATGAAACATATAATTTAACCACTCCAAAAACTTCATACAGGCTACAAGCAAGGTTGTGATAAAAGTGTATTAATAGTGTTTAAAGAGAAATAATTTTGACTGTGGTTTTTAATGGATATTTGACTTATTAGATATAAATGTTTTGACCTGGGCAGAATAGCCTGTATGAAGTTTTTGGAGTGGTTAAATTATATGTTTCATAGTACATTGAGATTGTCCCTGAAGATGGCCGAATTGGCCGAAACGTTGGACGTGTAAAATAAATAAAAGTTTTGAGACTATAATTTGGATAGTGCTTTGAATTATTTATTAAAAATTGCCAGTCTCAAGAAAGAATTTTAAGATTATAAATTGAATGAATATGTTTGTCAATTTATACAATAGTAACTTTTATAAACATTACTTCATTTTTTTAATAGTTATAAAGAAGATCATATTCTAAAATAATATTTTGATTTTTTTTTTTTTAAATTATTAAAATAAATAAGAAATCATAATTGGTAAATGAAGAAAATTCTAGTATACTAAATATACTTCACAACTTAAAGGAATGGAAGATAACAGCCACAGATTTACTGTAACAGAAACTAATGCAAACTGTTCATGTTTCTTTTTACGAATCGAACTTTTATATTTTTTTAACTGAGTTTATAATAAGCTTGTGAAGAAGTCAGGTGAACAGAATAAATGGCTGTAACAAATCAAATACTCAAACTATCAAATCAGGTTATGAGGTGAAATAGAGAGAGACGGTATCTGTATTTGAAAAAAATAATAAATAAAAAATAAGTTTATTGTTGAAAAGAGGCTAATTAAAATTTTACGGTATTATAAAACTGTTCAAGATATTGACGCATATGTACAAGATATTTCCCCAATGGATGAGTCTGGGTGGACACCGGGAGGGTTCCAGAAAGCGTAGGACTGACTCAGAAAAAAATTACTTGCCACAACCGTATTCGAATCCTTGAGGTTAGTAGCGGAATGCCGTACTATTGAGCTACCCGCCCCACTATATATGAGCTAATAAATAAATAATTAGACGGACCTACGTTATTCATATATACTTTTTTCAATGAATATTATCTAAAACTGATTTATAGTAATAGTAAATGAGGAGAAGATGGTTGGGGGTGCGGTCAATGAAAAACACAAATAAGTACGATTAACTTATTTTAATGTGCCAAAGTTTCGGCTAGAGTTTCTAGCCTTCTTCAGGGCTAAAAACAGAACAAGATAACAACCACAGTAAGTATAGAAAAATTTAAAAAAAAAAATAAAAAGAAAGTATAAACAGAATAATTTTACAAAATAGAATTAATAAAATGAAGTGATGAGAGAAGCGGGAAATAAAATGTATACATAGATAATTGAAAAAGTGGGTAAAATAACATAATTATGGAAATGAAATAAAAATAAAGTTATATAATGCAAAGAAGTATGAACATATTAGTTATTATTAATTGAAAATTAAAATATGAAAAGAAAATGAAAATTGAGAGGAAGAAAATATATGTAACAATAATAGATGATAAAGAGGCAAATTATAAGTATAGTGTACAAAACTTATAACGCGGGTAAGGAAAATGGATAAAAGTGGAGAAAATAACGGGAAAGAGTAAAATAAAGAAAGGGGAAATAAAATAAAAACGAACCTGTTCGCTGGAAGATCAAACGCCTAATGGAAAAACAGCGCTAATGGCGGTCAAACCCAGAATTAAAAAAAAGCCGTTACAACAATGACTAAGTGTTTTTTATAAAGAAAACGTTACGGGAGGGTGAAAATAAAAAATAAAAAGTAGAAAAATTGTTTGAAGAAGAAAGCGTGTGAGAGGGTGATGACAAATGGTGATAGGAAGAGTTAAAAATATATACGAACCAACGAATAAGGATGTACCGGATGATGACTAAGATAGTAATAGTAATATTAACTTTCGATGTTATTAATTAATATTCTAAAAATAATATTAATCAGTATGAAGAGTGAAGACAAGATAAGAATTATCCTTGATGACTGGAGTTGCTAGGAGATGATGAAGGATATATCTTGCGCCCTTGATGTCCTGCCTTATCAAGAGCTAGAACCTTATCAGGGCTATACATGCCACCCCTAACTTTTATCTTCATGTACCTACTCTTATCGTTTCTCCACTCCTCCTATCTTTCTCATGTCTATAAATCTTCTGCTTTATGCCTAAAAGTTCTGCATTATTATGGAAATAAACTCAGGTGTGTAATATTTTAAAATGTTCCAAGGTGTTCTGGATACGACATAACTTCACGAATATAACAAAAATGTGTACATATTTAAATATAATACGTTTAATATCAAAAAATTAAATATTTACATGTGATTTTTTAATTCTCAACGTTATGTAATTGTCTGTTGAGGGTGTTATATTAGTATTGACGAATATATTTGATGAAAATTGGGTGTCGGAATCCGTTTGAGGTTTGAAGGTTATACTTATTATTGCTATGTATCGAGGCATTAGCCATGGTTACAACAATATGTCGTTTATTAAGGTTTTTTTGCTATCTGTCCCCGATACCTGGTTAGGGTAGGAGTCTCTTACTGCGTCCCCGGATATGAGAACATCTGTGTTAAGTTTGTCACATTTCCAGAGTCCCCTGAGAAAATTAGATTGGTTTACCTTTAAGTGTTCTAACAAAAATGGCAGGTTTGACGAGGGATCGGAATCAAATTAAGCAGCTGCAGGCCCTTCCTGGACATGTCAAACTTTTTTACACATTCTCGGCCCTGAGGAGGGGGACGCCCAATCAGAGAGGAGATTTAAAAATAAGGTAACGCCCCAAAAGGGAAGTGGGAGAAAAATACTGAGAGGAAATTTAGAAGAGCCAGACGGGCACACTCAACATGCAAACTTAGACGGGTGAGGACCACAGTCAGGAGGCAGGGATAGAAGATGCACTTAGACTAGACGAAGTCGTGAGAAGGGCCACGAAACCTGGAGATCCCTTATGAAACATAAGACACCTACTGCACTACATCCCACGGCATCAGCAGCTATAAGTACAAATTAACTAATAAGTAATCATGTTATAATCTCTATTTTATGGCAACCTTTATCTGAATCATTTTAATAAATTGTAAATAGATAGTTAATCTCTTTATGTAGTTTATATACTATTATATAACCCAATATACCACCCTTTATTATACTATATAATTAATGATAACAACATTTTATAAATATAAAGGTAATTAATTGGTAAACTGGTAAACACACAAATAGCCTTTGGAAAAGAATCTAATCATAATAATAGTTTTTTAGGACTCAATATATAATTCATTAATTAACTTATTTTTGGATAATTGCCTTCGGCGATTATCCTGGCATCCCAAGTAAATCTCCATAGATACATAGCATTATAATGTGTGTCCTGTGGATAGAGGTGGCATCTACTGAATTAAATTTGATGGCAACAAGTTTTTAAAATAAAAGAAAATTTGTTTTTATTTTTCTAATTTAATATTAGTTATTCCAGACAAAAAAAGTCCTAATAGACGAAGGGCAATCATTAGGGAAAAAATCTTGAAATTAAATAAAGGATTAATAAAAGTGGGAGAAGAGAAAGGCTGAAGGGGGGGGGGCGGAAGGAATTTTATATCAACTTATTAATAAATCGACAGCTTGGAAATGAATCGGTGTTATTCCGATCGCTGGAGAAAATAGTTCCAGCAATTCCACGGCAAAGGGGTTCGCCGATACGGTGAAATATAGCTCCGCTTTATTGCTCGTTCTTTCACAATGGAGGGTCATTTTAATTTTGAGATTGTCTTTTTTTTTAAAGTTATTGCGGAGGTGAAAATGAAATAATCACTATTGTAGAGTTTCACTATAGTTAATTTAATTTAAAAATACCTATTTAAATGAATACTAAAATAATTATGAGAGATAGTTGACCGTGGATGATAAATGAGGAGAAGATGGTTGGGGGTGCGGTCAATGAAACACAAATAAGTATGATTAACTTATTTTAATGTGCCGACGTTTCGGCTAGAGTTTCTAGCCTTCTTCAGGGCTAAAAACAAAACAAGATAACAACCACAGTAAGTATAGAAAAATAAAAAAATATAAAAAGAAAGTATAAACAGAATAATTTTACATATACAATGAATAATTTTACAAAATAGAATTAATAAAATGAAGTGATGAGAGAAGCGGGAAATAAAATGTAGACATAGGTAATTGAAAAAACGGGTACAATAACTTACTTAAGGAAATGAAATAAAAATAAAGTTATATAATGCAAAGAAGTATGAACATATTAGTTATTATTAATTTAAAATTTAAATATGAAAAGAAAATGAAAATTGAGAGGAAGAAAATATATGTAACAATAATAGATGATAAAGAGGCAAATTATAAGTATAGTGTACAAAACTTATAACGCGGGCAAGGAAAATGGATAAAAGTGGAGAAAATAATGGGAAAGAGTAAAATAAGATAAAAGTAAAATAAGGGGAAAGAGTAAAATAAAGAAAGAAGAAAGAAAACATAAAAGAAGAATGAAAACCAACCTGTTCGCTGAAAGGTTGAGCGCCTAATGGTGGCAGCGCAAAAGTGGTCAAACTTAGAACTAAAAAAGCCGTTACAGCAATGACTAAGTGTAATTTATAAAGAAAAAGTTACGGGAGGGTGAAAACACTAAAATACTAAAATAGTTTTGATAATACAAAAAAAAAAAAAGAAAATGTTCTGTTTACAGTAGCAATCTCATGCATTACCATCAGATTCTTCCAACTGCCAAGAACTTTCCAAGTTGCCACCCCAACTATCTCTTCCAACTCTTTATGTTATTAACCAATATTTTATTCATTATTATACACTATATCTATGGGCAACTTAGATTTGTCCGAGACTCCGGTAACTTTAGCAGCCTGTATCTGGTCCATTGTTTAGTTAACCAGGATACTTGAAACTGAGATAACTGCCGATAGATCCCGCTACTGTTCTCAGAAATTCAAATCGAATATTGTTTCATAGTTATTATATTATTATATAGAGCTTCATAATTATTATATTTTTTTCTTAAGATTACTTAGGCACAATTAAGGTAAGTAAAATTTATAACATTATATTTACAGTCTTATATGAGGATTCCAAGTTTGTCGTTTGTCCAGATGAAGTCCAGGCCAATGGCCAGGAATAAGTGGGGCATTATTAAAGGATACTATAGGATAGGACAGGAAGTCGTGGTTTTACGATTAAGTGTAAATATTAGAATTTATTCTACTACTCCAATTTCCACACCATTTTTCAAGGGTGGTGAATTAAGATTGGAGAGTTCGCGACAAAATATATTAATGTCATCGGCATAATTGGTTAAAATCAGCTTTTTAAAATTGTATAAAGGATGGGACCAAGGATACTACACTGAGGTACACCAACAGACTGAGGAAAGAGGAATGAATTAGGGCTGTTGTGATTAATTAAGATAATCTTTTGGAGAGATAAGAACGGATAATTCATAATGAGAAATTATGAAGGGGGAAGGAATTTACGGATCTTGTACAGCTGTCCTGGTGTGCCAGACTCGATCAAATTTTCATAACATTAAATTCATTATTTAGATATATGTATATATAGTTGACCGTAAAAATTGATATATAGGAAGATGGTCAGGAATGCGGTCACAAGTGAAAACGAAAATAGTTGTAAACTATTTTCGTTTTCACTTGTGACCGCAACCCTGACCATCTTCCTATATATCATTATTTAGATAGGTCTTGATAGATGTTTAATATTTTCTTTTCTTTCTTATTTACTGATACTTTTAATATTTTTGTATAAATAATTACTAATCCAATATTATATTACATTCTTATATTATTATTTATTATTTTATTAATTTCTTGTTACACTGTTTTAGTTTTGATTTTTACTGTATTATGGTCGCAGCTATGGATATCTCGTTTTCTTATTATGGCCTAGGTTACAGGCCGAAACGTTGGCACAAATAAAATATATTCTGCTTATTTGTGTTAACAATCACAATAAGCTATTAGCCCATCATTATAGAACTTGCATTATAAAGTTCTGAATGTAACATAGAACTTTTAGGTCGTTTCATATTAAATGCCTGTTTTCAGAAGAAATGTTATTTTGTAAAACAACCTTTTTTTTAAAATAAAAAAACTTTTTACTTTTTTTTAGTTATTTGTATTTGTAAAAAACCAAAAAACACCTCATTTTCTATGCATTTTCCCTGAAGCATTAGCCAGAACTAAAACATTCAGGGTTTCGTGGTGAAATGAAGTCAGAAAATTCGTTTTTGACTAATGTAAATATCACTACAGTATGATGTGGGTGAGATAGTTTCATCTCTGGGTAAAAAAGATAAATTAATTATTCCTACTATTCACCACCACACATACACCAATAATTTTGTTGGTGGCAAATTAGCTTTTGGGGATTTATCTTGGTCTTAAGTCGACATTTAACCACTGACCTGACCGACGCCTGTTGTCATATACAATCCACTTTTCATCATACGCGATGATCATTTAGAGAAAAGATCCTTTTTTTTGCCTAGTAAATAGTGAACTGCATGTTTAATAACGCTTCAGTTGCCACATCTTATCAAGAGCATAAGGGAAACCCAAAGATCGAACTTTTTGACTTCATCATTGATCTTTAAATGCCGAGAAACACTTTTATTCAGGAGTACTCCAAGTTCTATAACTGTTTTACGAAGGTTTTCTTCAACAGTATGCCTAAAATCATCGCTGACAATTGCTGGGAGAGATCTTCCTCTGTGTGGGTTATCCAAAGTCCGTGGTAATGTTTCTGGAAGCTTGGGGTTCCGAACCTTGTAAATGTATTGCTATTTACAACTGTAAATTTTAATACATTTAGTAAATTTGATCTCAGTTAAAATGGAGTATTACAAGCCTGTAACGGAACAGCCGTTCCGGGTAACCTACTGCAACCGAAAGGTTGAATTGGAGGGGCCACAATAATATATTATGGCATGGAATAACCTAAAGGATACACTAGCGTCCGTGTGGCCAGCAGCCAAATCTCGCCTCCTCCAGCGCTCATTGTGACACGAGAGGCAACCCAGTCCAATGAGAGATAGCCATCTTGTTTTCAGCCAGAAGCAGTCCATCTCTTCTTTTTGATCACTCATCAGTAATATCTACCATGAGTGAGTATATTTACTGGAGTAGTTCCCAGCAGCAGTGGGGAGAGAGGCATAGAAATGCGAAGGGGGGAAGGAAGCATGAAGTAAGTCCACCTGGCAATAATTAACATCCACCACCACATAATAATCATCATCAACCACCGCATTATCTACAATTCCATAGCCCAGCCATTCGAAATTTACTAACCATCTAATCATAAATGTTTTCTTTTGGCCACCCCCTACATCACTTGTAGCTTAAACAATATAATTTTATTTTTCATTCAATCATGTTTCATTTTTCAATTATACAGTCCACTCAAACCCAACTAGCCAACCAAAAGTGAAATATGTCTGGCAATTAAGTTGAAGGTATACTTCTTACACAGGCATTTCGAGAACCTACTCATTGGTAGCAGTCTAATGACGTTTTACATTAGCAGATCTCGTGGCCATCTTCTTTTCAGACATTTCGGAGGATTGTCAGGATTCAAGGTTCGAAACTATTGGATTTGAGTGGTCAGGGTTTGTAATGGAAGGAATGATATCTGGTTCGGCCTAGATCGGTTACATATGGAACATTAAGGTCTTTATGGAAGATTTTATTTGTGACAAAGTAAGGCGCATTGAGAATTTTGGATTGAAAACGAGAGGGATTTGAAGGTTTAGTGGAGCCCCGAAGCTCATCTCCATATGCCCAGATTGGCGCCATGTAGATCAGTCTTTTATAATGATTTAGAAGTTTAGACCGTTTTTCTAGTAAGTGCTATAATAATCGAAATCGACGTGCAGTTTCTTGGCATTTTAGTCTTGTATGAGGATTCCAGGTTAATCGTTTGTCCAGATATAGTCCAAGGTAGCCGATCTGTGCGACAGGGGTAAGATCAACATCATTAAAGGAGACTGTAGGGGAGTCAGTAGGTTCACGACGATGAGTAAAGGTGATTTGACAGGATTTTTTGGTATTTTCTCTTAGTTTAAAATAAAAAAAATATTACTCGGAAATCGGGTGTTACTATGGTCATATTTAATGGAAAACAAAACAACGTGCAATTAATTGGAATTGAATTAAATATTATCAAAAAAGAGAGGATAATTAACGACTCATTATCACCTGCAAATATGAACGTAGTAAAGAACAAAAGTTCTGTTCAGGCCCTTTTTTGTTCCATTTCCTTACTTTGATTAATTCCAAACTCACCTGCATTTTCTCATTCATCTTACTCCTACCTTAAGCCATGCACTGTGTAAATGTATTTCAATAGTGTAATTTAATATAGTATAGGGGTATTCATGATGTTGTGTTAAATGTAAAATGTTTTACCATGTTAAATGTGATAAGTATAGGATTGTGAGCAGCCCTATTTAAAGTCATGTTAAACGTTAAATACATAAGAGCTCCTGGCGGATTTTCTGAGCATCTTGTTTTACAACCTTTATAACCTTTCCTTCATGTTATTGTTACCTCTAAGTTTTGATTAAAGTAATTTATCAGAACATGCTTAAATTGAGTGAAAAATAGAAGTTGTGTGAATGCTTGGCCACTGAGTGCCTTGTTGATCTTGTGAGGAAGAAAAACAAAATAACAACATCTTTGAAAACTGTTAACACATTATTGTCATCCATTACTTTATTATTTATAAAAACATCCAAAACAATATTAAGACGATCAAAACGCAAACTATGAGCAAGTAATCTAACACAGCAAACAATATGACGGGCTCAGCTGGTCTGTTGCGGAACGTCATTCTCCATTTAACATACTCTCAACCATGTTATATGTTATATCATTTTAACATGGTAAAAGAAGGAAATATTTCTCCATTTAACATGAGTTTTTCCATTTAACACGCTTTGACATGTTAAACTAAAGATCATGAATACCCCTTATGTATCTTTAAGTATGTAGTTGCTAGTAGAGGTAATTTCAACCTACTGCAGTGGCAACCTCTTTGAGTGTTTGAAGTTTATATTTTTTTTTTTCTCTCTTCAATAATTTTTCATTTATCTTCAGTCTGTCTACTTGTGTTCATCTGTTCCACCTCTATCTAACATCTCCCATCGATTTCATCAAGTTCACCTACATGCATCTGCCTTTCCTATCTATATATTTTTACCTCTACAAGTATCTCACCTTTTTTTCATAATTATCTTTCCGTTTCTACAGCCCATATTATCATATTTATAGTTATTAACTAGTATTAATATTAATTAAAACCAATAGTCACTTATAATCACCAAGAATATTCACCATAGTAATTTATTAATATTTTTTTTTCCTTTTTAACCAGAGCTCTGTAGGTTAATTCCATTTTGTAAAATTCTATAAACAACCAGTATCTTCTAAGTTTTATTCATTTTCCTATTAAATTTTTCTTTTATTGTTTTAGTATATTTTTATATATCAAAGATTTTTTCTATTAAATAAATCAAATGGTATCCTTGTATAGTCTCAACACTTTTTATTTCATCAATAGTCCAACGTTTCGGCCAAATCACCCATCCTCAAGGACAATATAAATATTGAACAGCTTATTATATATTCATTTTTAACAATTATAACAACAAAATTATCACTAATAATATAAAATACCTTCAAATATAAATTCTCACCTCACATCAAAATTACCCTATGAAAAAGTCAGTTATTTTTAGTCTAATTTATTAAGCATTTTATTATTTATCCTTTATCTGTGGCATCTTTATCTTTGATAATTTCCTATTATTCTGGACATATTGTAATGGTGTCCATAGGACAACCATTACAATGGTTGTGGTACAACCATTACAGGTTGTGGCCCCAACAAGTCCAATAATCCCACTTTAAATTTCTGAAATAATACATTAAAAACGGACATTTCAAATGAAATGGCTTAATAAAACTCCTATACAACACTTTTGCACTAAATCGCTCAAATATTGTCAAGCATATTCAGTATTTCGCAACTTTAACATTTTTTAGGTTTTTAAAAAAATTTATATTCCCGATCCGTACTATCAGTGACACGGACTTGGCAAATTAGCCCTTATTAGGGGGATATAATAGCCACCGGATCCCATTTACTTTAAATGCTTTTTCGCAATTGCCGGGACTTTGAGGCCGTGGACGTGACTCGAATCCGCACAGAAGCTCAGGTCACTATTCCACTAATGAAGTGAGACTAAGCTGAGAGACTGGCCACTAATTAGTGATGAGGACACACCTGATGTGGTCTCCCCCTCCTTGCCCCCCCCCAGGGCAAACATTGTGATGGTCCATCTAGTTAGTACTGCCCGCCGGCCCTTTGATCACAATGGAGTAGGCTCACCTTACTAATTAAATACCAAACTGGAGACAACAATTATATATTAAGTGAAAGTGATCCTATCATAAAATATTATTTGAAAATTAGCAGAAGTATAGTATCAATTATTAATTGTAGCAAAAAAAAATTAAATCCATTAATGGTGTATCAAATGGAAAACAGGGATAAACATTGAGAAATCAGTTCGAATAACTTTTACGCTCCGTCGTGGTCTATGTCCTACTGTTTCTACACGAACGAAGTTTAACCCGGACAGACACGGTAAAATATCTTGGATTGACATTAGACAAACGACTTACATGGACCTCCCACATAAAAATAACAAAACAAAAGCCCATTTAACTTCCGACTTAATTTATTATTTCATCTTTTAAATAAACGATCAAAATTACCACTTTCGGAAAAACTAAAGATTTATTACCTTCTTAGATCAATTGGGCCTAACGGTGTACAAATTTACGGATATGCCAAAAAAACTAACTTACTGAAACTGCAACAATTTCAATCAAAATCACTAACACTGATTTGTAGCCCTCCCCCCTACATCAGTAACAAGCACTTACACAAAGACTTACGAACTCCCTACGTACAAACAACCATTAAATCATTATATAAACGGTTTCACGACTCACTTCCAATACACACTAACCCTCTAATTCAAGGACTATAAACACGAGACTTACCAGACACGAGACGACGTTTACGAAGGAGCTGGAATAGGGAATAGGACCTCTTAAATTGATTTTTAAATTTCAAGAGAGAGGCATCATAGGATGACTTTATCCTTCATGCCTATTTTATTATTATTATTATTTTTTTTTCTCTCTCTACATCTCATTCGCTGGTTGTAAAAATACTTTTACTGTTGTAAATAAACTAAATAAAGTCAAAAAAACAAAACAAAAAAAACCAATACAGTGTTGGCTCTAATACACATGTTTGTGTTAAAATAATAATGAAAATATAGTAAAAAAATTGTTGTTTCATGGGATTATTGATTATACATAAGCAACATTGTAATGGCGTAATTACATTAAGTATAAAAGCAGAAAGTAGAGGTGATTAGAATCCAATACTAATCTATCAATTAAGTATCTGAGGCTAGCGACCTCACTCATCCACCACTGGCTTTTAATACCTGTGACAGGATCTTCTGGAGTCCTCCCCTTTCCTCTACAAGTGGGGGGGGGGAGGGAAAGGCTCGTTTCGGAGTTCCTCCAGCAGTGGAGTAATTTGTTAACCTGACTATCCGTATTCCTACCTTCAGAGTTGCCATCTTGGTTCCAATCTTTACCATATTGGTTTACTTCTATGCTCATTTGTTGTTTTTATTAATTTTCTTAATATCTCCCTTTTACATATGACTATACCATATATATTTCATCTATCTGCTTTACCTTTTACATCTAATTTTTTTTATCATATTTATAACTTGTTCTAACGATTATTTTTCTACAATGTATTAGTCTAGATCTGTATTTACAATTCTATCAAACCTGGTTGTATTTATTAGTAACTTGTTTCTAGTCCACCTATATGTGTACTTCCTTATATTGTTATTATTATTTCTTTTATATATTTTATAAATAAAACACTTGTTTTGAAATGTTTTTTATTTTAATGATCGATATGCGTCTTTTCATTCCTAACTCCTTAACCATCCTAACCCATTAATTCTTAATCTTTCATCCTTAACAATCCCTGATAATCCTCCGAGGCGTTTAAAAATAAGGTGGCCACGGGACCTTCTAATTTAAATTAATGTTTGAAGTACCACCAATGGGTGGTTCCTTCCCAAGATTTTCAAGTGTATATGAAACATATTACATATTTACCCTATTGTATAATTTTATACAGTTGTAAATTACATTAAATAAATAATTTAAAAAAGAAATTTAATGTTCTGTAATTTCTTACACTGTTTGTATCTTTTTTTTCATTAAGCCCTGCAATTAACAATTAATAGTTTTCTTTTACTATGGCCTCCACCCGGACAATTATTATTTTTTATTTATCTTATTTTGTTTTTTTAATTTATATATTTGTATATATAGTATGAATGAGCTATATGATCCATATAACTATTGTCTATAAATATGAAAGAATAAAAATATAATATTACACAATAAAAAAAAAAAATCTACTAGTTTCATATCACTTTTCATTTTTGAGCTATATTGTTAACACTCCTATAAAACATTTTGCAATTCTTGGTTATTTGGACTCGTTAATAAGGGACCTTAAAACGTGCTTTTTTCGTAGAAAACTTGAATTTGTAATTTTTTATGATCGTAATGCTTCACCTTGTTACATATTCCTTATATAGGAAAGTGGAAGTAAAAATTAATTAATTAAAATTTAATACTTTTTAATATATCTAATAAGATATATTAAAACTAACTTAACTTGATGACCAATGAAATTTGGCGCCTCTAAACAACCAAACAAACAAACAAACTAACTTAATGAAAATATGGTAACTACAGCCAGTCAGATACAATGAGTTCAGTCTGTTTTTTAATAAAGTAGAAATCAGAATATAATTCTCTTGGGTTTTCACACTTCTCCATAAAATGTAAAGTCTTATGATTATTTTATGGATTTTAAAGATTTCCTTGCACATTGATCTTACTGATTTATAGTTTTTCGGATATAATATAAATGCTGGATAGTTTGATATACTATAATATAAGCAATGCACTATAAAGTACTTTTTTGGATATAATATAAATGCCGGATGGTTTGATATACTATAATATAAGCAATGCACTATAAAGTAGTTTATGACTTTTATCTTCGTAGGAGTAGTAGATTTTATGATATTCGCTAAAATAAATTGATTTATAGTTGTTTTTATGCATTTTTATAAAAAAATATATTTCAAGAAGCATATGACGTACAGATTAAAGCTAGTTTAATGGACTATAAAGTAGTTTATGATGTTTATCTTTGTAGGAGTAGTAGTTTTTATGATATTTGACAAAATAAATTCACAAGATGTTGATTTCTAGTTGTTATAAAATATTTTATTTTTGAAAAATATAACTCTAGAACCATAAGACGTCTGTCAACACTCAAAATAAAGGCAATTTAACTTACTACATAGTAGTTTATGATGCGTATAAAATAAATTAATTTATTTTAGCAAATATCATAAAATCTACTACTCGTACAAAGATAAACATCATTAACTACTTTATAGTACATTTAATTAACTTTAATTTAAGTGCTAATAGACATCTGTACGTCGAACGGTTTTTGGGATATAGATTTTTCAGAATTAATTAACTAACTTCTGATTTTTCAATGAATTTGTTATGAAATGTTAATTTTTAAAAAGCTATATCTCAGAAACTATTGTACGTAAATAGCTCTATTAGGGCTCGTAAGTGAAAATAAAAATGATAATAAATTAAAATGTTCAAATACGTTTTTCTCAAAATATATATTTTAATTGAGTGCCCTTTTAATTAATTTGCTTTTAATAAATATTCCCAAAAAGCCATTTAAAAGATGTGTTTCCTGTCTATTGTGATCCTTCTAGAAGCGAAGAGGACCCAGGGACATGCTGATGGAGTAATGATTAACGATTTGGAGAGTAGCTGTAAGGAAGATATCCTGGAAGGTCCTGACAGACTGTCCTCTATTGAATCCTTCCCAGGAAAGGACACCGGACAGATCCTATCCTTACAATGTGCCCATTTCCTATCCCAACCCTCCTTTTATACTCCCAACATCCATTTCCTTCAACGCCGGATTCAAATGGAAGCTACTTCTACGTCAATTAAATTCAAAAGGAATTCCTGTTTTTTGGTCGTCATTAACTTAATTCTTTTATACAATGAATATAATATATATTTATTTGTGAAATACAAAGTCTTGTACAAACCTGAGTCTAGTGCTACATTACAAAAACAAATAATAATACATACTGGGTAAAACGTTATACAAAGCTATGAAGTAATATGCTTTATGTTAACATTAAACTTTAAAATAATCAGAATTATTTTAAATCACCTAAAACTTAATATATGTACAAATATTAATTGGTCATCGAGAAATTGTCCGGTGGGGTAATTGGGTACGAAGTATGTATGTTTCTCCTTCTCATTACAATTGCCACCATGAAAGGTGTATTATCACATTTTGTTGAGCATTAACTTGTTAATATGTATCTCATTACTTCCACTCCCAGTTGCCGACAGTTACAATAGCAGCGACCTACAACCTAGGAAACCTAACCTCAACCCGCTGCTGCAGGATATTCTGTTATAAATTCTATATCTTTTATATTTAAAATTATTATTATTTTTTTTCTCTTCTTTCGTCCCTTTTTCAAATTAACTTGTTTCTTTTACCTTATTTTGTTTACCATTAGAGAGAGTTGTTTGTTTTTTTAAGTATACAAATTTATTTTTTGTTGTTAATTTTACTTTTCTCTTTTATTGAGAAGCATTATTCTAAAATATTTGTTTTATCGTTTAATTATAACATTGTATGACATATAGTTAGGAGTGTCTTTTGTGCGAGACTATTCCCCCCATAATCAA
>NW_027106462.1:3550-4561 GCF_000696795.3 Halyomorpha halys | reverse complement strand
TGACCGCAACCCTGACCATCTTCTTATATATAAAGTTTAAAGAACTTGATTGGTTCGAACTCTTGCCTCATCCACCATATACTCCAAACCTCGCATATCAAACATGTAAGGGTCACCAAGCTGATCGGGTATAAAATAAATAAATAAATAAAAAATTTGATAACCGAGCTGGGTGGATGCAAAGCTGTGCGAAAATTTTTCGCTCTTGTAAAGGCATTCAATCTAAATTGGAATAAAAGATCCACCAAATAAAACGCTAAATTTCCGACTATGACAATTATATTCTATACTACACAGACGTTCTAAATTATCCCTCAGACAGAAACTTAATGTATACAATTACTTACTAAAACCCATATAGACTTAGACCTGCCAAATTTATGGACCTGCTAAAAACACACAGATTCAGAAAATACAAACTTTTCAATCACAATTTTTAAGACTGACCACTCTACGTTTCAAACGAGGCCATTCACACCGACCTACGCATTTCGATTGTAACGGACCACATTCATATGACTTAAAAACGGTTTCACAACACGCTACATTGATATATTAATGAATTTATACGACAGATGGCAACATATGACATTCTTGACCTAACTCGGCATAGGCTGAAGAGAAGTTGGATGCAGGACCTCCTAGTGTAATATAATTATTTACTTACCATCAGAAGGATGGACCACTAGGTGTTAAGAACATCTCATTTGATGGTTGTATAGTACATTTACAGGTACAAATAGAAAAAAAAAATGAAAGCTAAAAAATAAATTGACTTACTTTAGTGAAATCCTCATAATGTAATTTAAATTTTGTATAGTAGATACTACTTTTTATTTATCGATAGATATTACAACCTGCCACAGTTGTGGGCAATAGGTAATAGTGATGAATGATCTCATACATACTAAAATAAAATAAAATAAATTAAATAAATGAATATATAAAAAAAAAAATGTATAGTATACAAAGTCATTTAATAGAATCTGTAATATTTGTTTTCTTTTTTTC
>NW_027106462.1:0-2075 GCF_000696795.3 Halyomorpha halys | reverse complement strand
TTGAGGATCAGTATAAAAAGAATAATACCACTTTGTAATAATAAGTCTTTTAGTAACGTTTCGCAACTTTATTGTTTCCATAGTAAAATATTTATTTTATTAAATCTATAAACGTCATTGTTTTTGTTATTAACTTTTCTTTTTCTCTCTTCATAACTATTATTATTTTTATCTATTTATTTCATATGATTTTTTTTATCGATATTTATATATTTTTTTCAATTCATCGTTATTGCTTATTGTTCGATATTTATAGATTTGTAAATAGTGAGAGATGCATTTTGTACGAGACTATACCTCCCCTCATAATCAATTTTTAAACAAAACAAAATATAAATGTTATATTAACCTTTTAACACTCACCAGGGTTATCTTGTATTAAATTAAAAAAGAAATTAACTTAAATTTCTGTGCAAAGCAACAATATTGTATATTAACATTAATTAAAATTTAAATTAATATTCGTGTTAAAGCATAGTTATAAAAATAAAAATAAATTAACAATAAACATTGTAAATGCTGCCAAATATAGATGATGAAAGACGATATTTTTAAAGCATTAAGAAAATAATTCGAAATCGAATTTTTTTTTACCATAAATCGAATAGTTTCACTACTTCAGGAAAACTTTATTATCTTTTTAAACAAAAAGTCTAATACCTGTAATTTACTTTTGCCAAAATTGGATCAGCCTATAATCTTCCTAGGAACGGTATGGCAGTTAATAAAGTAGAAACTAACAAAAATTCATTTTTACACTCTTATATATTAGATAGTTTAATATATAAGAGTAATATAATAATAATTTAATATATAATTAACTTTTGGTTGTAAGGAATAAACCAATGCCATCCACGTAGGAAAATATAATAAAATGATGGATACAAGAAACATATTAGGTTCTGAAATGACATGACTACCCACTAGAAAACTTGATATAGAACACGGGGCCCATAAAAGCCATTTCAATAATTTGGTTTATTTCGCTGATAATAACATTGAGGTGTAACCGCATCGGCTTTTAGTAGCGAAGGGTTGAGGCTTGCCCTGACCGATTTTATCGCTGATGTGATTCCCACGTCGACAATATCTCAACGTTGTAGACTGTTGTAGTACGTCGTAAACTTTTATAGTTATCGTCCGAGGAGCCGGGAAAAACCTTTTCCGAACAGCCTTCAGCGCAAAATGATATTGTTATTACCTGATAACGGTCGAAATTCGGTTATCGTAGCAGAAATTGCTAAAAGTGCTAAATCTGCGAAAATACTTTTGTATTGTATAATACAAAAAAAAAAAAAAAATAACACTTAATTTATTCGCTTATGAAAACGAACATCACTATAAAAACTGATTGTACATGAGCCAATGTGGAGAAAAAAGACAGTTTATCACCCCAATTTTTTATTACTTTAATGAAAACTGTTTTTTAAAATGTTAGAAGAAATTAATTTTTTCTGAGGTCTAATTTTTTTGGAACTACCTACAAGAGCAGAAAACCTAATAAAACATCATTTAAAGAAGAGTAAATTTTCTAAAATATGATTCCTAATAGAGCTGTTTGTGTTCATCTACGAGATAAAGTTTTTTTTTTAAATCAACATTTCTTGAAATGTATATTGAAATAGCAGTAGTTATTGAATTTATTGTGGTAAATCTTTTTTTTTTTTTTATTTTATTTATTTATTGATATTTACAACTGTATAAAAAAATACAACCAGTGAATTTGATCATAATGTTCATCATATTTTTGTTTCACTTTTGACCGCAACCCTGACCATCTTCTTATATATAAAGTTTAAAGAACTTGATTGGTTCGAACTCTTGCCTCATCCACCATATACTCCAAACCTCGCACCAACGGATTACTACTTAGTAGTGAGAGTATGGGGGAGCTGGGACATTTTTTTGTGGAGGGAGTTCCTCGACTTGCCACCAGAGTGCAGGGTTGTTAGTTCAGACGGTGACCGCTAGATAGCAGCACCATCGGCAGTAGAGAGAAAATGGGGGAGCTGGGGCGTCGATTTGGGCAGCCAATCAGAAGCCAGCATTTTGATGACGTCACACATGGCGGGAGA
>NW_027106461.1:0-5720 GCF_000696795.3 Halyomorpha halys | reverse complement strand
GTAAAACATCGGTGTTTTTTTGTTGCTTTGGGTAAAACATCGATGTTTTTTTGTTGCTTTGGGTAAAACATCGGTGTTTTTTTGTTGCTTTGGGTAAAACATCGATGTTTTTTTGTTGCTTTGGGTAAAACATCGTGTTTTTTTGTTGCTTTGGGTAAAACATCGATGTTTTTTTGTTGCTTTGGGTAAAACATCGGTGTTTTTTTGTTGCTTTGGGTAAAACATCGATGTTTTTTTGTTGCTTTGGGTAAAACATCGATATTTTCAAAACATCGACATCTATGTCGCATCCCTAATCGAATGTCTTTTTCCTTGTAGTATTATTATTTAGTTAAAGGATTGAACTATTGGTATTAATTATTATCTCTTGATGTGTTTTTTATTTTTGACTTCGTTTGGAATCGACGTTGATAAACCCGCTTCAGGAAGTATGGACTGCGATTTAATATTTACCTTACTAAGGGTTTTACACGCGATGTATGTTGTAAATACATTTAAAATAATACTCAAGCCAACAGAAAATAATTGTTTTAAGGTTAGTTGGTTCGTTTAATTATATTCAGAATCAGACTGCTTCTGTCATTAATTGTAGAAACTGAACATATAGTTTTAACATTAATACATACACGAAATGATGTCTTGCCACATATAGCGTAAAATATTACTAAAATTTATATCTAATATTTAATGATCAGTATTTCAAAGGACAACCCGCACATAAAGGATAGTCCAAGCGAAAGTTCCAAGGTTGTCCATTACAGAACATTAAACCATGTTCAGATCTTAAACAATCCTCATTTAGAACCTTTAAGTAATATTTTTATTTACCATGACACGTATTAAAGGAATCACACCCCGAAGTAGGACAAGCCTAAATGGCCGGTCACAGCTCCCACTACTCAAGGATTTAGAACTTGTACTTTTGTCCATTTTAGGCTTCTCTGGTAACATCAGCCAGTCATCTTTTAAACTTCTGAAACAGTCCAGTCACTTGTTATGAAATTAAAAAATTGTTCCAACAACCTTTCAAATTGCTCTGGCTGTTTAAGTCTTTTATTTAACTATCTTCAATAATGTCCTATGATTATACCACAACCTCGTGGTTTTTCAAATGTGATCCTAAACTTTTTATTTCATTGCTGGAACACTGCACCACATCATCAGTAATGGAAAATCATGATGTGACCAGAAATTAAAAAAGAGTTGAAGATATCTCAGAACATTGACGAGCTATCTATGTAATGAAGTAAATGGGAATAATCCCCTTAAAGGCAAGAAATAGAATCTTGATGGGAACAAACTGACCGCCTACGACTAAGGATGTTGAGTAAAATACACAAGAGGCAGGACTCATTCGCGAAGGAACTTTTCCTTCTTGCCTCTTGAATAATTTAAAGCTAAACGTAAACTTCAGACCGAAGTTTAGAAGCGGAGCCTGTAAATTGGCAGACTTTGCTTGGCACTTTATTTCTCGCAACTTTAGATCTCCGACTGCTTACCAATTAAGCAGTAATCGCATCATTATTCTTAGAATAATGTTTACGACCTGTTTACATTATTGACAGTCAAACAGGAAATAAAATTGAGTACTAACGTCACTTTACAACTTCAAAATGAATAAACAGAAAACCCCTCTAGCACTTAGATGAGTAATGTTAATCGCCATTTGCCAAATATTCATTAAGTGTAAAAAAAAACTCTTACACTAGAATTTGTAATTTATATTTGAATTCAGTGGAAGAATTCATATTAGATAAGGATTTTAAACATTTGCTTCCTGGCTTTAACCCTGTACGAATATAAATTCTATCATTAGAAACGATTTCAATGTTATTCGCTCATTTAGAGGTTGTGTCATGGTAAACAACTAAATAAAAAAAAAATAAAACAACATGAATTATAGCAGATTGGACGAAGCCTGTTCGATTTATTTATTATAAATATTGTAAAATAACTGTAACAAAGTAAAGAAAAATTCTTTAGAGATTCAGATTTGATTTTTTATCAGCAGGAATTTCCACGCTCTTCCTCATAGTTAAATATCCCGGCCCCTCCACCTCTACATACACACCAGTTACGCCTGATCTTAAGCTTCAGCTACACGACGGCAGTTTGCATAACAGTTACTATCCGGTTTGGCGTTATATCTAAAAACATATGTAACGTTAGTGAAGCAATTGTCAATTTAACTCCCAGAGGTATACTCTGTAACAGTGAACTGTCGAATCTTATCGATAATAATGGCGATTGGGCGGGAAAATATTGTTCTTATGTGCAGTGTTTCGATTAGTTCTCAACTTAAAATTGATTCTATCCAACGTTTTAACTTTATCAATTATAATGATGTTTGGACGGTAACTGCAACTGTTCCGTTTAAACGGAAAATTCGAAACATATGGCTGAATAGTAACTCCAGCGCCCCATGTGGGCAAGATAAAAAAATATTCACATTAGCGAGCATTGGCCAGAGTAAAGACATCCCAAGAGCTCTCCGGTAGCCGAGGAGAGGATAGATGGAGGGACATGGAAGATAAAAAAAAGGAAGCATGAGAGCATGAGTAAGTCATTTTCCTTGTATATCTGATACGCACCATCGCCATCCATTATCGTCATTAATATGTAGTTTTCATAGGCCTTCAATCAAAATTCATTAAACTCAACCAATGATGTTCTGTTTCGGCCACTCTTCATACCCCGTACTTACAATAGATTTAGTATTTAACATTCATATTCTCTCTTGTTCAAACTTCTAGATTGTAAACAAATTCTCTTTCCGTTCTTATGTCTTATTTTTATTTCAATTAATTTCGTACAGTCCACAAAAAATATCCAACCAGCCAATCAAATGTGAAGTAACGCCTCGCCTTATGTTGAAGGCGCAGTGACCTCTTCCTCTTGACTGTCATTAGGTTTAGTTAGATATACTGTCAAATTATAAAAGGAACACTGCCGGACTACCACATTGTCACACTATTGTTATCGTGCTACCTTTATAGAAGTATATATTGGCCTTTGATGTGACTATTCTGAGAGAATTTTATCTGAATTATGATTTCAAATTTGCAGTGGTAGGTAAGTTCTAATTTTAATATACATCGACTGATCATTTTCGATTTTAATATGCTATAACAGACAGAATATGCTATAATATTCACTGACAGTCTTTTTTGGCAATGCGAAGAGAATATATAACCACGTTAAGGTGCAACAAAACCCAACAGAGTATAAATTGCAGATACGTCATTTTGACTTAGTACGAACGCTATATATAGTACAATATTCAATGCATGTATATAAATCTTCAATATTTATTAATGTTGTATTTTTATTATATTTACACTGAAATGTTTTTGAGTATTTTGGTATGAATGATGGTTTGATTTAGAAAAAGTTTAAACAAAAGTGATGGAATTGAATTTATATGGGTATAATAGAAAATAACTGAATCGTAAATATAATAAAATATTGTTATATGAAATAATAAAAATAAAATAAGCACTTAAGACTAAGAAATACTCTAAAACGTCGTTTTTGTAAAAAAAAAAAAAAAAAATATATATATAGTTTAGTTTATATGAATAAAATAAGTATACTGCTGATATACAACTGTATTATTTCGACGTTTTACCAGTGATATTTTTTTATTGTTTTAACAACTAACTAATGAGTATATCAATAGCTATTGAATCTCTAAGTAATTAATTTTAATAAATTGTACGTATGGGAGATGATAGTACGGTATAGGGACCCGCTCAAAGGTACCTTTTTATTTAAGAAAAGAGTAATGTAGTGTACATTAGTACATATATATTACCATTTAGCTTATAGAACATGAGTTTGTGCTAAAGGAAAGATAAAATATGGCATAACTGAATGCTATTGTTCAAAAATAATATTGTAAGATTATATATATTAGTAACTCTGAGGACAAAATTTCGATTAAGAAATGGATAGAACTGACCATAAGGTAACAAAGTACGAACATTGCAATAGTATATAAACGTGTTTAATATAATGTTGAACCTGACTGATTAGAGGATTGGATTATATGAAGATTAGGAAAACAACCCGAAACGGTATGAAGTGAATCAAAGGTGATTTTATATAAATATTCTATGGGAAGTATTTTTACCTTGCCATCCTAATGCATACCAAGCTTCCTTGAAAATAACCAACAATTTTCATTTATTTTATTTTATAATGCAATGCACCACTTTATATACAGTGAAAGTTCATGTGGTATGAAGTTGTCATGACAACGACATATTCATAATTGGGAAATGTTTTCTCTTAACAATTTATTACAAATCAAATGTACATGTTATTGAAATATACAATTGTCAATTCAGTCAGTTGGACTTGTTTATAACGATTTATACACAACATGGGTGATCTTCCATTTAATTAAAACGCTTTGAGTTACCTTTACAACCATTACCATTACCATTAAGCAACAATCAACAACACTTTATATAATTTTATTTTTGATATACTATTTTTTTTTTCAATTTCTTCTTCAAACAGTCATAAAGCGTCGGGTTAAAGTTAATTTTGAATTCAGAAAGATTTGTCTGGATAAGTCCCTGAGTCAACCGCAAAATTTAAGATATATTTCTGTTTGGTTTATGATGGGATTTAGAGACACGTGATATATATAAAGACTATATTCGGCTTCGAATACAGTCTGCTGTCTTCTTCTTCTTTGTCGATATTTATTAATTGTTCATCATGTAAGTTTGATCTCTAAAAATATTTATTTTAAGTATCGACTTTAGTGTTCATCTGTCAATAACTGGTGCGCTTACCCTAAGCCTATGTGATATTAAATTAATATAAATGGCTAGGATGAGATGAGGTATTTCTTATAGGATGAAGAAAAAACAATATTTTTATTGATTTCTGAATGTTATTTTTTCAATCCAAAATATATTAAAGTAACAAGATTCCAATTAAACTGAACTATGACCCTTTCCTTGACGGACTTCTTTAGATGACAGTTGTATTGTTTTCTTTTTTACATCCAAGGACGTTGCGATAGTGACTTGTGAAAGCAATTCCAAATGAGACCTCCATATTGTCAGAGCCGCCGACATACGAGACAGCGGAGAGTGTAGCCAGGCCGGACAAGTCCTAGGAGACCCAGAGGTCGCCCTGATGCAAGAGGCCCTTCACTGACACTTTTTATGGAGGATTGCCTCGTCCTCTTTCGCAACCGGCTCGTCTCCTGTAGATAAGGGTATTAAAGATTCACAATTACTCACAGTTCCTCTGAAATGGAAGGACGCCTTCCTAGGGGTTGTGTGGGAAAGGACAGAGAGTGTGAAGTGAAGTCAGGTCTTCTAAATAGTATCAGATCGTCTGAATCCACTTCAGAAGCGGTTCAATAGAAGAAATATTTAATACCTTCAAAAAAACTACTGTACCACAATTTTTATATAAGAGGATATCCCATAAGGACTGATTTTAACTAAACCTGCATTAGGAAACAACCCGAATTTTGCCAAGGGGTATGGTTTCAGGATTAAGCACAATCATACATTGCTTTCATACAATTTCGATCGAAATTCAATTTTATCATTTTCTTTGCAAGTAACTTCACATCAGAACTTTTAATTAAACTTATATGTAAAGCTTGAAGTCATACGACTTGAATGGTTCTGAGAATTCTACATATTCATTTGATCAGTATTAACAACTTTTAAGAAAATAATAAATAAAAA
>NW_027106460.1:0-6237 GCF_000696795.3 Halyomorpha halys | reverse complement strand
TCTTTTTTAATCAATGTATTTACATACCCCCTCTCTCCCTCCCTCCCTCCCTCCCATCGGTGCATTTTCTTTTTTCATGAGATGACCGTGGGTGAGTCGAGTATGGCATATCCAAAGACAGGTTAATACCACATCTTCTACCCGTAGCAGATTCAAGTTTCTGTTTGTACGTTTCACTGTCTGTTAGACCATTGTTAACTTGTTGTCTCTCATGATGAACCATTCGTCTTGCCACTCATGCTATCCAATTTCTTTGATCCATGAAGTAACATCTTTGCATGATGATGATGTTACGACTTGACCTGTCTTTATGACAAGTCTGCCTTTTCATTCCCGCTGTTCCCACAATGACCTGGCAGCCATAAAAACAAGACCCTACAACCCATGTTGTTCACCCATATTGTAATATTAGACAAGTGATTAGATGTTTCTGTCAGTTTCCTTATCTATATATTATAAAAAATCTTACCCTTCTTAAGATTTAGCGAAGAAGTGGGGATTTCTTTTACCTGACTTTTCGTTCTCAACCTTTTTTTTTTATTCCCCCTTCCTCGCCATTTCTGGCATACGGGGTTCGGCAGCAGTAGAGTAGTGCGCAGTGATTTCTATTCTCAACCTCCCTAGTTGTCATCTTTGTTTCGAGCTGACAGGTACTTACCCCAATATTTATTTGTTATTTCTATTAATTTTCTTAATATCTCCCTTTTACATATTACTATACCTCACCTATGCCATATTTACTTCACCTATACCGTCTACCTTTTACGTCTACCTCTTTACCATATTTATAACTAGTTCTACCGAGTATTATTCTATAATTTATTAGTCTAGATCTGTATTTGAAATTCTATCACAGGTCAAACTTGATCTATGATCTTGGTGATAGCTGCAGTTGAAGAGAATATCATCGTATGAAAAGGAGTCTCCAAATTATCGGGTGTTCTTTTAATATACATAAATTTTTCCTTTTTCTTCCACACACTTATTTTTATGAATACCTTATTTATTTCCAAACCATACGTTACCATTATGATAAGAAACATGGAACTAAGTAATAAAATTAAAGATTTTTGGAATTATATTTTATGCTCATTCCGCTCTTTAAATTTGTGTTCGTATGGAAAAAAGTTGGGTCCGCTTTTATTCTGTACACAGAGTGACTCCTCAAATACTTAGCTCTGCGCTAAAAAATAAAATTCAAATAGAAAAACATCACCAAATAAAGAATTTTTTTGTCCGCTTTTGTTCCGTATAAACCCAAAATGTGGATATTCTCATCACTGTTGATTGTATTTCTATTAGATTCTCTTATCCTTGGACTTTTAGATTGATATAAAAATTTAAAATTAAAATAAAGTTTTAACTTGTTTACATTTTATACGTTTTCCAGCTAGGTATATCTCTTAAAATATTTTTAATGCAAACTTTCCTTAAAATCGAAACTTCCATCGGTTTACTAGTTCATATTTCGACAGTTCTATATGACAGTCAAAGAATGAACAACTAGACTAGTAAAAATTTCGGTCAGTCGCATTTTTTTTCTTCATTATTATTATTATAAAATATAAGTAAAAAAAAAAAAGTGGACAGCGATTCTGTTACATTATTCTCTGGTTCCGTTTGTCCCTCACATATAATTATAGAAGGAATATAAACCTCTCCGCCACCTCTTCACCTATAACATTCAAGGTAGTGAAAAAGTATGTTATTTTCTGAAAAGGAAATACCAGGAACATATTCTTTGTACACTGACATTTACTATAAAGAGAGCTTAAGTAGAATGTCACTGAACTGAGGCGAGAATAACACAGAGTAGAACCAAACAGCAACTGTGTTTGAACAAACCTTAAGCCTTCTTGATATTTATTCTAAAATTACAAAATAAAATAAAAATAACATAGATATGCATATGCATGTTTTAATCGTTTATTTATTTAATTAATTATATATTTAGACACATAAATTTATTGATTGAAAAAAATTGATTGAAAACGAAGTTCATTATTCATCACAAAATAATTGATTTTAAAAATAAGAATTCTAATATTTTTTAATTCATTTTTGTTTAGATTTCAAGCCGCAATCACATCTTCATCTTTTTTAGGAACATCATTTCATTTGAAATTAAGAAAAGTAATTAGGTAATTAGGAAAGTAAATTACTGTAAACTTAACACGAGAGTGGTGGGTAAGTGACGGGATTACATAATCAGGAAGATCTTAAAATAAAAATTCCAAAAGGGTGTTTTTTTTTTAGAACTTATTATGGAGCATGGTATAGGTTTTGAAAGGGTATAGATCTGTTAAAATATTATATAACCAGTTCTTTATAGTTTAAAAAATCTATATTTTAAAAATTTATTTTGCCTTTTTTCCAAAAATTCTTTATTTATTGAATTTTACAACTCTATAAAAATTACAATAAGTAAATTTGATAAATATTTCATATATATATGATAATCTTTGAAAGGGACCACCCAGTGGTGGTACTTCAATCACTTTTAAATTAGAAGATCCCGTTGCCATCTTCTTTTCAGACGTCTCAGATTTAGAACTGATATGTCTGAATAGGTAAAGGTTTCAAAATAAAAGGAGGTATATCTATTTCGGGCCAAATCTGCAAGGAATGGGATGTTGAGGTCTTTATGGATGGGTTTATTTTTGACGCATAAAGGATTTTATGGAGGATTTTGGACTGTAAGGATTGGATACGGGAGGAATTTGATTGTTTGGTAGAGCCCCAAAGCTCAATTCTCTATGTCCCAATTGGTCTGATCATCATAGTGTGTAAGAGTTTTTTGTAGTGAATAGGAAGTTTAGAGTGTTAAAAAAATTAAAACACAATAGTGCTCGATTTATATGTTTATTTCTTAGACGCTTGAGGAATAGTGTGTCTCTCTCTCTTCAATAATTAATTTTTGTTTTCTACAACTACTTAGATATATCAATTGCATTTCTAATTGTTCAAAAGAAGAACTGTGCATTTAATAAATTATTTTATAAGCGTAATCTCTCTTACTTAGCAAATCTGTCTTAATGATGTAGAGTTTGTCCTATGGCTAGAATTAAAAAGGATCAAAGATCATAAGGAAAAGAGGATGGTTTAGAATTAATTACTGCTAATTGGATACCAGATGACAGGAATAAGTTTATGATCTTCCATCTTAATTAAGTTAACTTAATTAAGTTATTTTCGCGATCTATAAATTTGCTATCTTCAGAAAAAAAAACATTTGGAAAGGGAATCGTGATTAAAAGTTAATTATAATAATTAATCGTATTTCTCATAATATGAAGGTGATAGTCAGGGTTGTGGTCAAAAAGCCGAATGAAAATAGTCCACTTTGTCAGGGCCTAAAAAGAAACTAGACAACTAAAAATATGTTGAAAATGTAGGATAATAAGAGTCAATAAACTAAACTAAGGTAGGAATGAAAATTATGTGAGTATACTTGAAAAAAATTTGTATAAAAGTAATAAAAATAAGATGTATAATAATAAGTATAAATAAAAAAAAGCAATAACACAGACTATTAGATTTAAAATGAACAGGAGACGTAATAACATGTAAAAATAGAAAAGTAGATATGAGAGATATAAAAACACACAATTTACTCACCAAAAATGGAAAATTAAGGAAGTAAATAAGAATAAATAAAAAAAGAAATAATAATAATAATCCTGATGGAAGGATGGAAAACAACCCTGAAAGTTGAACGGAGCTACCTACTCGGCCAATCAAATCAAAATACTGAGAGGAATATTCCAAGAGGATTGTCTAAGCCCTATTTGGTTCTGCATGCCACTATTCCCACTAAGCAGGATTCTTCGAAAGAATAAGGAGAAATATAAGCTTGTCATCAATGACGAAATGACCACAGTCAGCCATAGCTGGTATATGGATGACCTCTAACTATATGCGAGGAACAAAGAACAGTTACAAAATATGGTTGAAGCCATCTTTTACAAGGGATATAGGAATGTCATTTGGCCTCCATAAAAGTGCAGTGCTGGAGCATAGATGTAGCCAACGGGAAAGTAGTTAGTAAATAGAATATTCTGGTCAATGAAGAAGAGTACATAAGGGAACTTGAAGCCAATAAATTATATAAATATTTGGGCATGCAACAGCACCTCAAAATTTCTCGAAAAGATATGCAACAAGAGCTTCTAACAATGCTAGAAGTTAATTAACGAAAAGTACTCAAAACCCAACTAACTGGAAAACAAAAAATCAAGGGCTAAAGATATTTTTGTGTACAAGAGCCCAAGAGAAGAAAAAAGGCAGTTATCTCACCCCAATTTTTGATTACTTTAATGAAAACTATGTATAATTACTAGTCAAAATTCATGAGTCTGCCAAGTATAGGTAGGGGGAATAAAAAATGGCGGCTTTTTCAAAGCGATATAAAAAACTAATTTTTCATTCGGAGCTCTATATCTCAAAAAGTAGGAACAACACAAGAAAACCTAAGAGAACGTCATTTAAAGAAGAGCAAATTTGCTAAAATATGAGCCCGAATAGAGCTATTTACGTTAAATATTTTTCGAGATATAGCTTTTTAAAAAGCAACGTTTCATGAAAATGTTGTATGGGACATACTGAAAGATCAGTAGTTAGTGAATTTATTTTGAAAAATCTATATCTCCAAAACCATTTGACGTACAGATGTCTATTAGCACTCAAATTAAAGCTAGTTTAATGGGCTATAAAATAGTGTATGATGTTTATCTTCGTAGGATGTAGTAGTTTTTATGTTATTTGTTAAATTAATTAATTTCTAGTTGTTCGGACAAACTTTCATTTTCAAAATTTATATTCAAATGCGATTATCATAAAAACTACTACCCCTACTAAACTACTTTATAGTAAGTTAAATTTCCTGTATTTTGAGTGTTGGCAAACATATGTGCGTCTTATGAATCTAGAGATATATTTTTTATAAAATCCAACATTTTATACGAACAACTAGAAATTAATATTGTGTGAGTTTATTTTGTCAAAAATCATAAAAACTACTACTTCTACAAAAGTAAACATAATTAACTATTTTGTAGTAAATTTAACTAGCTTTAATTTGAGCGCTGGCAATCATTTGTTCGTCCAATGGTTTCTGAAATGAAGTTTTTCATAAATCAAACTTCTTGTTCGAACAACTATAAATCAATTTATTTTAGCAAATATCATGAAAACTACTATTCCTACGAAGGTAAAGATCATATACTTCTTTATAGTTTATTAAACTAGCTTTAATTTGAGTGCTAAGATATACATTTTTCAAGATAAATTAATTAACTACTAATCTTTCAGAAGATTTTTAAGACATTTTGCTTTTTAAAAAGCTATATCTCGAGAACTATTGGACGTAAATAGCTGTTTTAGGGCTAATATTTCAGTAAATTTACTCTTCTTTAAATAATGATCTCTCAAATTTTCTAGTGTTGTTGGTAGTTTTTAAGATATAGAACTAGGAATGAAAAATTAATGTTTTTTTTAAGTTTTTGAAACAGCCGCCATTTTTTATTCTCCCTACCTATACTTGGCAGACTCATGAATTTTGACTAGTAATTATACATATTGTTCATTAAAGTAATCAAAAATTGGGGTGAGATAACTGCCTATTTTTCTTCCCGGCTCTTGTACTGGGTTATAGCTTCTGCATAGTGCAGTGGTCAAAGACCAGGTTGGAGGAGCTGGATCGCCTTGTGCGAACAACTTTCACACAAAAACCACCACCCTCTAAAGCTCTCTATATTACCTAGGAAAGAAGAAGGATGTGGTTTGCTAAATATTGAGGAAGCTTGCCGCAAACAGGGAGAGGTTCTGCAATGGTCAAATATTGAATACTAAGGTCTATTTAAGACTATTTAAAAAAAATGGTGATATAGACGATATCGTTTCATTAGGGTTCGTTATATTATTGAGGTTCTAGTTATTTATTTATTTAGGTTCGTCTTATTTATTGATTATAACGAAACCGATTTTGAAGAAGTAAAATGAATATAAAATAGTCATTAAATTTATCATCAAATTGCCTTCGATAGCGTCAATCGAACGAAATTGGAATGTTTTAAATCAGACAGAGTCCAAAGAAGACAATGCTTGTGTAATATCAATAAGATTTTTTGTGTTATGATAATAAATATATAATGTAATAATAATGATGATGATGTTGAACTCACATGATTGTTGTGCCATGTCCCGGGGCGGGGCGGGGCGGGGCGGGGGGAGCGGGGC
>NW_027106459.1:4276-5522 GCF_000696795.3 Halyomorpha halys | reverse complement strand
CCTTGGACAGAGGCAGCCACTAATTTCTCTTCATATATCTTCTACTAGAAAATGAGTGAGTAGAGACACCTTGAAGTGCCACCCAGAATGGAGGAGGTGGAGGTTGGAAATCAAGAAAGGAAGAGAAGATAACTAGCTATGGAGTAAATACACCTATCGATACAATTCAACCATCATAATCGCTACCATTCAATCATAGACCATTATTCAATCACCTTTATTCAAAAATAACTAATATACCTGTTGTTTCGGCCCCCCCCCCCCGTACTTCAACTTTAATTCATACAATAGTTTTTTCGTTTAAATTAATTATGCCGGGACTGCTTTACAAACTCTGTTAATTCCTACCTCCTACATATCCGTTCCTTTCTTACTAATAGATTATTCCAAGTAAACCACAATGGCTCCTATTCATCCCTCTCTTTTCAATCCGCTGGTGTTCCTCAAGATAGTATCCTCGGTCCCATCCTCTACACCGTCTATACAGTTGACATCCCAACAACTCCTAACATTATTCTTACCACGTATGCTGATGAGAAATGTGTGGTCATAGTTAGTAATAACCCTTTGATTGCATCCCAAACACTCCAGTCCCATATCACTACCCTCGAAGAATGGTGTCGAAATTGGAGGATTAAAATAAATCCCAAATCCCATCAAATCATATTTACTCTTCGTCGTAAACCTGCCGACTGCCCTACAGTATACTGTATATTGTAGGGCAGATGGCAGGTTTACGACGAAGAGTAAAGATGATTTGATAGGATTTTTGAGATTTATTTTTATAGGAGAGTTTGGGATGCAATCAAAGGATTATTATTAGTTGTGAGCACACCAGTGTCATCAGCATACGCGGTAAGGATAGTGTTAGGACTTGTTGGAATGTCAGCTGTATAGACGGTGTAGAGGATGGGACCGAGGATACTACCTTGAGGAACACCAGCGGATTGAAAATAGAGGGATGAATAATATATAAGAAGTTAAATAGTAAACAGAAGCTGTTTAACCTATCGTCTTGAACAGCCCTAATGAAGCCCTGCAAAGTGGGGCGAAACGTCGGACAATAAAAGTTGAAAACAATGTTGTTCTTTTTTGATCGCAACCCTGACCACCTTCTTCATATTTCTATTTTTAAATTAAAATTAGTTTAAAAATACTTTTTTTATAATTATTTTTCTGCAACCTTTCGGCTCTAAGATCACCATCAAGGAGAATTTAAAATATTCATGTTTTTTTTACTTTCTTA
>NW_027106459.1:3278-4226 GCF_000696795.3 Halyomorpha halys | reverse complement strand
CTAATCGTAACACCAGCCCCGGGTGGTCAAGAAAACAAAGGAAATCGCACTCGCTTGCGAACCTTGGACAGAGGCAGCCACTAATTTCTCTTCATCTATCTTCTACTAGAAAAAGACCGAGTAGAGACACCTTGAAGTGCCACCCAGAACGGAGGAGGTGGAGGTTAGAAATCAAGAAAGGAAGAGAGAGAAAACCAGCCATGGAGAAAATACATCTGTCAATACAATTCAACCATCATCATCAGTATCATCCAATCATAGACCAATTATTCCAAATTAACTAACACACCTGTTGTTTCGGCCACCCCTTCTTCAACTGTAATTCATACAATAGATTTTTCGTTTAAATTAATTATGTTTTATTTATCACTATTTTATACAGTTCACTACAATCAAACCAGCGATTCAAAAGTGAAGGAGTGCCTGGCATTAGGTTGAAGGCACACTTCATACAACAGCTTTTTCTTATTTTTTACCTTTCCAGTACTTCCATAGTACTATTTATCCATATTGAAATTATTTGTCATAAATTAATTGTTTTATAATATAGACTACTTCGATATTTCATTTTTACTATCACACTGGACTCTTACGCCCAACTTAAATCCCTTAAAATCTTCCGGACCACAACTGATTCTATTTTCCTGGCATTTCCTTGTTTTTACCATTATTATTTTTTTATTCTTATAATTTTTAGTTTATTTTTTAAGAAATCGGACAATAAATAGTTTAAAACTATTTTGTTCTTTTTTTTTTACCGCAAGTCTAACCATCTTCTTCACATTTCTGTTTTTTAATTTAAATTAGTTTAAAACACTTTTTTATGATTGTTTTTCTCCAATCTTTCGGCTGTAAGGAGAATTTAAAATATTCATGTTTTTTTTACTTTCTTAGTAACCCACAAAAATAATACTATATTAACACTATCATACTATAATTTGATGTATC
>NW_027106459.1:0-1397 GCF_000696795.3 Halyomorpha halys | reverse complement strand
AAAAAAAAAAAAAAAAAAAAAGGAAACTATTTTGAAAATTCAGTGCCTGAACCCAGTCAACATCCAATCGATACCATCGATATAACTAATTTAAAAAAAAAACTTTTAATTTTTGAGCTTGGTTTTGGAAGACTTTGTTATTTGAACTCAGGTGAATTTAATAAATCGGACTCATATTATTTTTTACACTACTAAAATCATAATTCTTCAAGTCCTTCACAGATTATTGAAAATTCAAGTGCAGTAGTAATTGCCAATGAAAAATATAAGGCAAAAGTCTTCAAATAAAGTACCTGGAGCAGATATTTTTCTTTTAAGACAACCAATCCCTTTTTAAAATATTTTAATTGGTCTCTAGAAAATACACTTATTGCAGCGAAGCAATACACCTCCAAAAACGGCGTAAAATTCATTTATTTTTAATTAATCATTTAATATAAAAGATGTGACCGCCGTGCGCCTAGAGACGTCGGTCCCAGCGCGCTCGTTTCGGAACTTATGGGTTCGATTCCCATCTGGGGCAATTAATATTTATTTCTCGACGGTCCCGAGAGGTGAATCTTAACACTTCCTCTTAGCACGTGGCGGAAACTCTAAGGTAGATGCCAGGGGTTAAACCTCCAGACACACTTGTCGGACTAGTTCCCCCACCAGTCACCAATACCAATATAAAAGATACCTTATTAACAGAAAAGAACTTTCTCGTTCGTTAGGCCTTTATCATTAATATTTTCATAGTTCATATTATTAATTACTACTAATAATGAGAGATGAGTAATTATTTAACTAACAATGCTAAAAAGGGGGTGACAGTAGCAGCGTGATAACGCCGCTGTCTGCCAGCCCATAGATTGCGAGTACCATCCCGGGGTTTTTTTTCAAGTAATAAATTATGCAATACTGGCTCACAATCTCCCTCCCCCCGGGCGTTTGTGAGGCTCGTTAGCCAATGGGTGGAACTCACAAAAATAGGCGTGGGAGTGACGGACCCACCCTGCGAAAACCACGTCAGGAAACGGAAACCGCGCCAATAAAAAAGCAAAAAAAATAAAAAGCAAGAGGAAAATTCAGTGCCTGAACCCAGTCAACATCCAATCGATACCATCGATATAACTAATTTAAAAAAAAAAACTTTTAATTTTTGAGCTTGGTTTTGGAAGACTTTGTTATTTGAACACAGGGGAATTTAATGAATCGGACTCATATTATTTTTTACGCAAGTAAAATTATAATTTTTCAAGTCCTTCACAGATTATTGAGTAAATTCTTGAATAAGCGCAGTAGTAATTGCAAATGAAAAATATAAGGCAAAAGTCTTCAAATAAAGTACCTGGAGCAGATATTTTTCTTTTAAGACAACCAATCCCTTTTTAAAATATTTTAATTGGTCTCTAGAA
>NW_027106458.1:463899-469090 GCF_000696795.3 Halyomorpha halys | reverse complement strand
ATGTATTTGTGACAATAATCAACTTCTTTAAAATTGAATTTATTATAATATTTGAAAGTTTTTCAAACGATATATATGAATTCAAAAGCTGTTAGGGAAAAGTAAATGGGGATACACTAAAGCCTCAAGAGAATATTTTTTGCCGAGTTGCTGATTATAATCATTTTGAAATTGCCTTGAACGAAATGGAATGCTTCAAGCTAACCTTGAAACTTAGGAAAATGTTTTTCCTCAGACATTTCCTTTCTCTCATTAAAGAATCGCATTGTTGACCATAGAAAAACGATATGTAGGTAAGGACATAGTAGAGCGTTATATTGGTTGACTTGACAGTGAAGTTGATTGGAACAGGAGTTTAAGCCTGTTAAGAAGACCGGAGGACGTATCGCCGATGTGCGATTGACACTAGAGAGGGATTTTCTCAACTGGGAAGAATACACCTCGGGAGCTGCAGCTAGTATCAAGTTCTTCAACATACGACAGAGGGTCGTAGTCATGGGCAACTAATCTGTCGCAGTTCAAGGCAGCATCCTTGACTAGAAAATGGAATGGCCGGGAAGGAACGACTTCCCTATTGTTTTATTTCGAAAGGAGACTCTGGATATTATTCAGAGCGTGTATGTCAACTTCAGTGAGAAACGCCAGACCTTCAACTATTTTCACGACTGGCTCGAAAAGAGATTGTGTGGCCCTGAGGCAGGCGGATGGAGAACGGTTCAGGACAAGAAGGTAGAATTCTGGGAAACTGATGAAGCAGCTCGGATTAAAAGTTTCTCGACTAGAGGAGTTGACTATTGTTATGGTTCCAAAGGACGTCCGGAAAAACATGGCTATCCATTTTTACTGACGGAGTGCCTGATCTGGACCCATAGCAGTGCTTGACATTACTGGGACCGAAAACCTGTGGTGCATTAGTCAAGAAAAGTATACAAAAATGTACTGGAGTACAACATATTCGAAAGCCGAAGGAAGCTATAGGATTATGGATAGTGATTCTAGGAAAATATACTATTATAGGGAAAGAGAAAGGGATAGAGACAAAGAAAGAAAGGATAGAAGAAGAGACAATAATAAAAGAAGAACGGTTGAAAGAGATGCTGACGATTACCGATGGAGAAAAAGAGGGAAAGGGGATAACTATCGTCACAGGAAAGATTACAGCTGGAGAGAAAGAGGAAAATATGATAGAGATGATGAAGATAAATAGAGAAGAGGGCTAATAGAAGAAGAAGACGTGAAGAAGAAAAAAGGTATATTAACAGACATAAGGAATGTAGTACAAGGGTTGAAGATAGGAGACAAGAAGATAAAAAAAAAATAATGGATCTGAGAAAAATAACTCAATCAGTTCAAGACATGGAGAGCATCATCATAATGATAAAAAATTGAAAAATCAGATAGTTGTTGAGACTAAAGAAAAATCAACACAAGTTTCCTGTCGGCATCATAGGAAACATGATAAGAAAGATTTCAAAATCTAGGATGTGAAGACAGACGGTTTTGTTCGGGACGAGAAGTTTTAAGAAGGGGGCAGTGTAAAGACTTTATCTAGTCGATCGATTATAATTAAAATTATCGCTGAATTAAAACAGATGTATTTGTATAGTATAAAAAAAAAAGAAAGTTAACTCGAGGTTAGTTAAAGTGGTGTGTTGAGAATATTTTCGTAACTTTGCAATAAAATATCGGTAACATTCAACAATATTATAATTTCAATAAACTAATAATTTCATGTGGGTCAAAAACTAAGAGGTATAAAATAACTCGATTTTTTAGCTTTCAAAGTAGAATTTTGGAATGAGTCTGCACTACGCGCGACACAGCACAAGCTTGGCAATCATATTCCATTTGTGTCAGAACTAGCACTATTACATATGAGTCAAAAACTAAAAAATATCAAATGACTCAAAATATCGAAATATACCTATATTTTAATGAGAAATAGAGCATTGAGCGTAGGCATATATTACTGAGGGCAGTAGGTAATGTGTAATTAGTTTTATTATCGCGCCGGCGCCAAGCGGTACTATCCGCACTTAGCTTTAGTCCAGAGTTGGACACGATTGCGGATGGGGCTTCGACAACGTGACTCTTCAGGGACACGTAACAAGATGATTCTTCCAATCGCTTTTCTTATGCTTCTACTAACTGGAATACAGGCAGGACAAGGTACAGGCTCTACTAGTACTTCATGAATTTTTTGTTTTATTTGTAATTGTTTTGAAATTTTGTCATGCCAAAAGTTTTCCATATGAATTTTTTTTTTTTGAACTAGGTTAGAAAGAAAAAAGTTTGTGTTCATATTTTGTATTGAGTACGGGTCAAGTTGAAAACAAAATGTTCTTCAAATGTATACGTAATAGCGAAAAAGAAATTATTAAATAACCGAAAGTTAATTTTTGCATAGATTACAGCATTTAATGTATTAAATTAGCAATTTAGAAACGTCTAAGATTCTTTTTAATGAAAAATATACTCAAATAAAAAAAAAATGTATTTTCTAAAATTTAAAAAATAAAAATAATCTTTGATCTATGTAGTTATATAAATTGTTGAACCCTAACATTTTTTAAAGTTAAAATCGTTTATTGTCTTTCACTTGCTAGAATCGTTTTATGTACATATAAAATAAATCGAATTGAAAGCTTATTTTCAAAATAAAAGCTAAGTTAAAACATTCAATTCGCTTATGACTTATAGGTTTCTGAAAACAGTGAATACAGCATATTCATTAATCCCCCTGAAACAAAATAACTCTATATCTAATCTTTATCTATGCAACGAAATTAACATAGCACAATACCTAATTCAACCAGAAGTAAACGAAGGAGGAATGAATACTTAGTTTTTTATTGAAATCATTCTCGATTCGGTTCCTAGGTTAATATATCTCATATAATATATAATATATCTCTGAGGGCCCTCACCTGCCCTCTGCATAATAGTGATATTAAATGAACAGAAAATAAACAAATAACGCGATGTTATGTAAAAAACAAAAAAAATAGAAAGGTTAGGCGGTGATGTTAACAGAGCTTTCTTTTCCATTTGGGCTGTTGTACTATAAATATTCCTATAATTTAATGAAAATAGTTCTTTGAGCGTGGACATATATTCCTCAGGGCACTAGGCAATGTGTATCCATCACACTGAAGTTAGAAAAATATTTTATAGAATAGACTAGAAAAATATTTTACAGACAGAAAAGTTTTCAATTTTATTGAATTTTGTACTAAAATGATTTTACAGCTTTTTAAAAAATTACAGCGTTACAGCATTAGATTATAAAAAATACATAATTTTCCCTAGAATCAGAAATTTTAGTTGTAGTATCGCGCCGGCGCCAAGCTATGCTCATAGCACTTTGCTTTAGTCCAGAGTCGGACACGATTACGGATGTTGCTTCGACAACTGTGACTCTGACAACTGTAACAAGATGATTCTTCCGATCGCCTTTCTTATGCTTCTACTTACTGGGATACAGGCAGGGCAAGGTACAGGTCCTACTAGTAATTCATGAATTATTTTAAATTTTTTTCATACGAAATATTTTCCATCTGAATTATTATTGTAAGCTAGGTTAGAATTTTCTTTCTGCAGAAAAAGGTTTGTGTTCATATTTTGTATTTAGTATGGGTCAAGTTAAAAACAGACTTTTTTGCAATTAAATACTAGTTTTTTATTCGATTAGATATGGTGTAAATGTTCTGCAAATGACGCCATACGCAATAACAAATAAAAAATGATTAAGTAACCGAAAGTTAGTGTGAATATTAGTATTTTTTAAAATGAAAAATGTAGTTACACCAAAAAAATTGTATTTGCTAAAATTTAAAACATATCAATCATCTTTGAAGTATTTAGATAAATTATTGAACCCGCGGACAAGTAGTAGTACATTTTTAAAAATTGAAATCGTTTATTGTCACTTGATAGAATCATTTTAAGTAAATATAAAAACAAATCGAATTGAAAACATATTGTAAAAATAAAATAAAAGTTAAAATATTCAATTCGCGTATGACTATAAGTTTCCAAAAACTGAGAATACAATTTTTCCGTGATATCATTTATTTTTTAAATATTTATTCGCTTAACATAAAGCTACTACGATAAACTTTTGTAATTAAGTAAAATCAAAATATAAATATAATAAAAATGGATTAACTCTTTCTGATGACAAGCGATTCTTGATTGTTATAAATATATTTTTCGAAATCAGTAGCATCAAAAACATGGGAAACAATAATCTTAATTAAGGTAGGTCTGCCATATTGAACAGTATGCAGCGATATGCCAGAAACCTCAATTATCGGCATGTATTTATGTCAGATGGCATTTATTTTTTTGTCGGATCAACACTAAGCAGGAACAGCAATTCGCGCCGGCGCCAAGCTAAGCCCTCCGCACTTCGCGTTAGTCCACAGACGGACACGATAGCGGATGGGGCTTCGCCAACTGTGACTCTTCAGGAACACGTAACAAGATGATTCTTCCGATCGCTTTTGCGCTTATGCTTCTACCAACTGGAATACAGGCAGGACAAGGTACAGGCCCTACTGGTACTTCATGAGTTTTAAATTATTTTTATAGAAAAAATATTGATTATTTTTAATTTTTTTTTCAATTCCTGTAATGTGAAATTTTAATGTAATGTTTTAATTATGATATTAAATTTATCCATTAACTTCTTTCCAGTAACTTTGAAGGATACTCGTAATATTATATAAACAATATAGTATGAAGAAATTGTCTGTTATACTTCTAGAAATACAATTTAAAAGAATGAATTGAAGAAGAAGAATAATTATATAAACAACTAAATACTATTTCATACTTTAAAAATAATAATAAAAGTGGATCGGCTTAAGTAAGAATGAAAACTAAGCAAGGAAAATAAATAAATAATACTTTCGTTAGTATAATACATTTAATTGAATTTTGTTCTATTTAAAATATCATAATATTTAAATTTAAGTATAAAAAAATATTACATTAAATCTTGCAATTATATATAGCTTCAGTATTTACTTGGTTATTTAATTATAAATTTAATGATAGCATCAAATATAAAATTTATAGTGTTTTTTTTTTCCTCAGGAGAAATTTTTCGGAATATTATTGTGTATATATACATGTTATTCAAATGGATACGAATAACAAAAACAAAATTAATAAATATCAATATTTC
>NW_027106458.1:462515-463849 GCF_000696795.3 Halyomorpha halys | reverse complement strand
TATATATATATATATATTTAAACAAATCGCGTTGAAAAATATTTTAAAATATTCAATTTGTAAGTTATAGAAATAAAGTCATAAGTTTAGGTTTCCGAAAACAGTGAGTAGCTGATTTGTATTATACAACCTATTCCGTGATATTATTTATTTTTTTAATATTGATTTACTTAACAAAAAGTTAGCACAGTAACCATTCCATGCCCAATTTTAAATTTGTCAAGTTCAAATATTCCTCATTTTTAAAGCACGCAATAATTAAATTTTAAATGTGTTTATAAGGTTTAACTTAGGCTTCGACAATTTTATAGAAACATTTTATGAAAATAGATTTTAGTCATGAGTCGAAAGAAAGTTATGCTTTTAATTATATAAATGATGTAGAAGCGACGGAACGGCATACCAACACTTCTTTTAAGGAAAACAATATTTTGATTGTTAAACACTTATTTAATCACAAATATGTTCAGAGAATTTCACAAATTAAGAGACGTGAGTTTAATGGATCCAATTATTTTTTCACAATAGTTTTGTATAATAGTGAAATATACGTGGATAATACCGTATAACTATACATACAAGTCAAACCCATTGTGATTTTTTAATTGAATTTTCATGATTAAAAATAATAATGTATGTTAGAAGAATTTTTGGAACTTCCTTCGAATTATAAACTCGAGGTATTGTGTATGTCGTTTATTGTCACAAAATATTAGCGTTATAGGTAACGGGCCTATAATTATTTTATAATAATAACAGAAAAGTTGTTTTTGTGACCTGGAACTTTCCAAAAATGATTGGGAAAACATGTAAAAGTCGGGGAATTCCATACAAATATTGAGACCTATACTCTGAAGTAAATGTAGAAATTTTCAAAATTTGTATTATTGTTTGCATGACTACTCATAACCCATTTTGCAATTTAGGATTCAGACATATAATACTAAAATAGAAAAATAGATCCTATATGGATTATAAATATCCCATAGGTTATTTTTTTATTTTATAGAATAAGCAATTTGAAAATAGAAAAGTTTGACCAAGTACAGTAATAGTATATTATATGGAATCACCAATGGATAAAATATTTTAAAATGAGAATAAAAAAAAGGGAAAAACTAAGTCCAAAAAAAAATAATTTTAGATTTTTTCGTTCGATGTATAAAATATAATTTTTCAAACGGCCTAAAACACGAATTCAGCATTAATTTGAAATTATAAAGGAAAAAGACTAAAACCAAGCAAATAATTGTATGCTAAAAACAAATAGAAAATAAATGGGTATTAAAAACTAGATTGTAGGTTCATTGTATGATGATAATAGCTATCAACCC
>NW_027106458.1:451954-462160 GCF_000696795.3 Halyomorpha halys | reverse complement strand
CAATAGCAAAAAAGGTCATAATTTATCATAAGTATTTGATAAGGTTATTAACTATCAAAACGAAAGAAACTAGTAGGTGTTGTTTAGTCTTATATCATGCAAAAAGTTGTAAGGGACAGATTCGAAGCGATGATAAAATAGCAATAAGATTTCACATGGAATTCTTTAAATGCTTTCACAATTTTTTTTCTTACCTAGTTATATGATTTACAAAACAAGGTTTTTACACAATAATTTACATTAATCAAAGTGTAAATATTCTGAACTTGCTTCTATAGGTATTAAGTTATCGTGATAACGACAAAACAACAAAAGGGTGACACCTTCTCTTTTAGCAATTTATTGTAAGATAACAAACGGTTAAAGCGTTAAATAACAAACAATTTAGGGAAAAAATCAAAATAACATTTTAATGAAATCGATTAATTCTTTAACAAGTGATATAATAATATATCTATCTAACCGTATAAAATATGTAATTGTTTGCTGTTAAATGTTAAGCACTAATTACGTACAATTGTACTGAGTATCCCGTATTGAATTCTCCAATATAACATAATTGATTAACAAGCATATGATACGCCTAGTAATTAGTTCGGTAATTCCTTCAAACCTCCATTTATTATTGCTTGTTGGTCGATATCAGGATAATCTCCACACTATCTAACTAAAAATAAATTTTTGTTTTTCTAACTAAGATCTTTAATTTTAATTCCTGACTTGCTCTCGGCAGTATAAGAAAGACATCTAAAGTTGTATATCTAAATATTTGAAAAGTGGGTGGACTCAATCGTTAGGATTATTAATAATAATAATAATCTTTATTTATTCTGGGCTTGATCCCTTTAGAATAATATACAGGCGTTAAAATTAGGCTTTAGAGCCTTAGAGTGAAATAGAAAATAAAAATGAAATTATAAAACGTCCTAAAATATAATAAAATAATGAATTTAAAAAGATAAAAATAAACAACAATAATTAACAGAATATATAAAATAATAATAGACTAAATAATGTAAAACCATATGTCATACCATAAAACATAAGATGACAAACACTTCTGATAATAAGTTAAAAAAATATATATATAAAAATGAAATATAATTAAACTAAAAATAATAAATGGAAAGATAAAATTTATGCTAATATGATGCATTTACAAGAATAAACGAAAATCTGAAACATTAAGTGCAGAAAATATATAAACCTTGTTTGAAACTTTCAATTGTTATTCTTCCGGAATTGGGTGGACAAAACGTGGTCGAAGATACAGGATTTGAAGGTTGGAGGAGTATTAGAATTACGAATAAAGGAGGGAATAGAATCCCATAGGGATGATGAAAGATCTACCAATGGCTGCGGTTCGATGGGCAGTTGCAGTTTCATGTCTGAAGGCCATGAGCGAGTATTGCGGGAATGCACAGAGGATTTAAATTGAAAGATATCAGAGATATACGATGGACGGTGGGATATATATATAGTTAGAATAATTCCTTTAGCCAAATTTTAATTTCATAGGTAATTTCAATTATTGCAATTTTATTTTATAGTTGTATTAATGTGTATAAAACAAAATAATATCATTACTAAAGTTAAAGTTAAAATAAAAACATGTTTTATTTTACCAACTTGATATTCAGGGAATAAACAAATCTAGAACATCCAACTAGCTTACGATAAGTTAAGCGTTAACTTAAAATTAATGTATTAGATCTTAGGTTTGAATTTATAATTTCTCTTTTTTCCTAAATGTCTACAGAATTTTTAATTTGTATATAATATTTATAAATAATATAACATATTTCAACTTATTATTAATATAAATTGTTTATATAAGTGGGTCTTTCGTTCTTCATTGATTTTCTTTTTATTATCTGGACTCAATGTTACAATGCTTTTTTACAATTGTAAAAAAATGTAAATGGAGATAAAAATTGCATAAGTATAACAATGTTAAAGTTTATCACCCTAACTCAGAGGCTTATATTTGTACTGATACAATCCGGCTTCATTACTTTTTGGAACAATCGGGTCACTAGTATTGGACTTAAGATCACAAAAGCGATTACCTTTAAGTTCCATGTGAGATTCTTCCACGAACGCATTTAACATTAGCTCAATGCTCGCGGAGTTTTGCTTTATTCGTCACTATCACAAAATTTCCTATTATTTATTGGAATAATAAAATTATTTGTAGCATACAAAGCTTTTAAGATATAGGTATAAAAAAATTGTTTTTATTTATCTATAATATAATAGTGTAATAACAATACTAATTGCGTTCCGAAATTATTCAGTGGTTTGTATATTCATGCCATGATCATGGATGTCCAACTAACGCGACACATTTAATTTAAAAATAAGTCAAAGTACTATCTTATTTTAGAACTGTAGTTTATATTGTGTGTTGGTTTAAACTTATAGACTTATTAAAATGCAATAATAAGCATGTAACATTCCTCCTTTTTTCGTCTTTTATATGCCGATCACCACTTTTCCAGGACTGCAGGGGTATAACACTACTTATACTATTTATAGTATCACAATTTGTGGCAGATTGTAATACTATAAATAAATAAAAATCATTTATTTTTCAGAATAAATTAAAGAAACTATCAAGGGAGAGCGGTGATAGTAGTATTAGTTAGAAATTGAAATGAGTTCTAAAGTTTGAAAACACTTTAACACTAAATTAGATTTTGTCGCAGAAGCGAAAAAAATGTACATATATTTATATAGTAAGATTATATCTTTTATATCACATGTCTGTGTTAAGCCCTAGAGCTAAAGATTTATGAGACTTCTTATGTATTTGTGACAATAATCAACTTCTTTAAAATTGAATTTATTATAATATTTGAAAGTTTTTCAAACGATATATATGAATTCAAAAGCTGTAAGGGAAAAGTAAATGGGGATACACTAAAGCCTCAAGAGAATATTTTTTGCCGAGTAGCTGATTATAATCATTTTTAAATTGCCTTGTACGAAATGAAATGCTTCAAGCTAACCTTGAAACTTAGGAAAATGGTTTTCCTCAGACATTTCCATTCTTTCATTAAAGAATCGCTTTTTTATAAACTTATTTTCTTTTCTATTTGATTTATTTTTGATAAATCCTAATATTCATTTTAGCATTGGGTTCTAACTAAAACCTATGAACAAAAAAAATTAATTAAATGAGTACATTTTGATTATAGATTGTGTTAATTTACAATATTGACGGATTTTCATTGAGCTCACTATTTCATGTTGGCTGAACTGGATATCATGTTTATATTTATATTATTTGTGAGGTATATTGAATGGGGTAATAATTCATTGCTTTGCACAAAGCTTTATGACATGGGACTGAGACCCATATCCAGGAACAGTTAAGTCTTTAAGCTTTACGTGAAGCGACTAGAATTAAGTCTAGTTAAGTCCCTTGTCAATTAGAGGTACGCTCCGCGTATCTTCAACATATTTTACATGTTTCTTGACGGTTTAATCTATTTTAATTACTTTATCGTTTGAAAAACTGTTATTTTTCTTACTATCCGATGAAGGCAAGCTTTTTATTGATGTAGGAAATTAATACAACTTATATCCTCAGAACCGAAAATTTTTACTTGCAGTATGTATTTCAGTCTGTCTGTAGTTTAGTATACGTTCGAGCATAATCGATTTGAGCGTTAAACTAAGTTTAGTTAAATGTGTTAGGAATTATGTTGGTTGGCTCCTAGTTGGCCTAATATTGATTTTGTCAGACTGCATCCACTGCTTTTATGCACGAATGCGTAAATGTTTTTCCTCCGAAGACCTGTTTCGTAAACGACTCATCTTATTTGGCCCAAATTTTGATGTAGTCTGCTTTTATTTTTTTAAATGCATCCACTTTTACCTAGAAACGCGCAAAAGTATTTTTCTAAATATACATGATTCCATATAAATTGTGGCAAATTTCATTAACTAATTCGCTTATTCACGTAAAAAACTTCCACGTATGTTTCAATAACGGCTCGTCCCGAAGATCCTATTCTTAAATGACAAAAGAAAAAAGATAGTAATTTCTATAAAAAGAATCTTTTCAAAAAGAATATAAGGGGTAAAAAAGAAGATAGAAATAGTGAGAAAGTTATGCTAACAGATTTACTAGGCGGGCTTTTTTATTTTTGTGATTAACATAAAAGAAGAATTGTCCAACTTTGTCTAATGATTGGAGAAAATAAATAATTAATTTAGAATAAAATTATCTATTATTGGATGAGTCGAATTGCCACATCTTCGGTTATTCAAAAAGAAGAAATATTTTAATTTACCTATTATATTTTATCTTAGATAATTTTTTGAAAAAAAAAGCATTCCACCAATAAAAAATATTCCAATGAATGATGATTAAAAATATCCAGTGATTTTGTTGTTTGCTTTGAAAGGGCGTTCAACAGCCTGGTTATCAACGCGTGCAGGTTATTGGTTTTGTTAAGGTTTAGTTAGGGTTGACCACTGAACCGAACCCGAAAGAGCCAACCCGGAACACCCATGCCCACTGGGGCTAGCCAGAGTTCAGGTGTCGAAGTCCCACACGCCAAATTGTTAAATTTTTGTTATGATAGGGGGATCTATTAGATGATGTAGATAAAAAACGTCTAATTGTTCTCTTTACATTGGAACATTCCATCAATGTTCACAATTCCAGTAATTTTTTAATCAATAGTAATTTTTATGATGATTTTTGGCATATTTTAATCGCAAAAAAATATGAAATTTTATAAGGACTAGGACAAAAACCCTTAGTTTTGTAAGACAAGTTACATTCAAATTTATTACATAAAAAATTTTACTATTTTTATTTTATTTCTCATTTTTAAAATTTATCTAATTAAAATTTTTTACTAACTAAAACAAAAATATTAGAATTTGGTCCAAAATGCTCATTTGTTTCTTGATGAACCCCTTTATTTGGTTTGGTTGTCTTAAACCATAATTTCAACATTTTGACTGGTAATTATACGGAACATGAACTATATAAAACATTATTTAAAAATTGTAGAAATTTTCGAAACTTCTTCTAAACAGATTTCATCATATGGTTTGTCATATTTTTTAAATCGAGTCCTTTTTTGTATTTTATTCGTAAATAATCTATGTGTGGTTTATAAGAAGAGTTCAGTATTTCTTTTTTGATTGCTTATTTACTTAATTAGGCGTTTAAAACTGATAGAAAATTATAAATAACGAATAACTATATTTTTTAAAATTTAATAATGCTAATTAATTACCCATTTCCAAAACAGTCCGTATATGTATTACTCAAATTAAGAAACTTTTATAAAATTTAATGATAAATAGAATTAATTATCTTTAGAGTTTTCTCACATCTGGACTATTCGATGTCAATTTCGAACCGAACTTCACTAACAAAATCGATCATATTTTATGGTGCTGTAATTATACTATGATTGTATTATGATAATAATAGCGAATCATGTTTGGTATATAGCACATACTTATTATTACCTATTAATATACATTTAGATTTCACATACCTACTTAACGCAGTTACAGTACATCCATATTAAACTGGTGCAAGAAGGGTTCATAATAATACATTTCTAGTCACTGTTATAGGTTTGATTTTAAAAGTAGAGCGAATCCTAATATTTCAAAAAATGTGTATCCCTTTTGCTTCATTCAAATATATCCAGATCAAAAGCAATAAAAATGCAAATGAGGCAAATAAATAACGCACCATACAAACTGCTGCCGGTTGCCAAAGGGATATTGGCTAGGGAAGTTTATGCATGGGTGTTATAGGACTTTATAAGAACAGTGATTTTTAATTTATTATCGTCAATATTTTAATAATTTATTTTTTTCTAAAAATGATATTATTATTCTACATTAGTTAGTATAGTAACTGAATTATTCTATTTTGAAATTAGAAACAGCTGGTTATATGTTTAGTGGTCCACTATACGTTGAATATTATCCAGACAGTTCAAATTTTGTGATTTAAACGCCAGGATTTCGAAATAAATCAGTTTCAAGATAAGCCAACAGCCCAGCTAAGTTTAGGGAATATCCACGGGTCGACCGGGAAGACTGTCCATGAGAGCCCACTGAAGCAGGGCAGGGTGAAATAGGTAGAGGAGAAGAGATAACCACGGCACTATGTCACCACATCCTGGAAGAACTCGAAAGTTTAAAACGACAGGAAATCATTTTTGACAGTACATCTCCGTACAATAGTCCATTGTGGGCGGTGGAAAAGATCACGGCTGGCGAAAGTACCGAAAAGTACAGGGTCGTAGTAGACTACCGCAAGCTGAATGAAAATACAATAGATAAGAAATATCCGATCCCCAGATTTGAAGGCATTTTGGACAGGCTAAGCGCAGCGACGGTATTCAGCACACTGGACTTGAAGGCTGGGTATCATCAAATTAAAATGCACTCTACTGATCAACATAAGACGGCATTCAACGGTCAGTCCGTTTCACCATTTAAATTTTTACGGCGGGCCATTTTTACAGTTTAGTATTTCATCAGAACGTAATATCTCTTAAAACTATTTAGTGGTAAATTTTTTCAATTGTTTCCAAAAACTCAATCATTTCAATCAATTGTTTCCTTTGCTGTTTAAATTTTATTAGATCTAAAAATATTTACACAAAATAATATGTTTATCACTCTATATTCAAAAATAAAAATCTTATGTTTTTATTTTTATATTTTAGCTATGGTTATTTTAAATTTTCAGGTTATTTGAAAATATTGAAATAATAACTACAAGTTTTTATTATTTTGTATACAATATATGTAATGAAAAATAAAATCGCAAGTTAATATTAATTATATTAATGTTATCTTTACTAAATATTAATTAAATTTGAAAACTTATGTCTTATGACCATTTTAAAGTTGAAATTGTATCTTTATAACTAATTCATTCCAGTAATATTTGAAAGATAAGAGGAAACACCATTTATTTATATAAGAAACTAGATTTCTCATCAACTTTTCCTGGTCAGACCTATACATGGCTTGCTTATGTCAGTTCTTAGAAGGAACTAACTAGACCAGCTTTATCTGTGCTTGGCATTACCTAAAAATTAAACAAATGTCTTTTTCCTTTTTAATTATTTAATTTTTTAATTATCAATTTGTTGTCTCTTCATGCTTAAAAGTAGTTTTTAAGTCTTTAACTGCAGCGGCACCAGTTCAAATCTGGCCTGAGGGGTCGACTTTTATATTTTGGCTGTCCCACGAAATGAAAACTGACCTCCAAACATGGTGTTAGAATAGGATAATACCCAGTAGATAATCCTCTCCTAGGGAGGGCCCCCCACTGTATGTCAGAAATGGCCAGGAAGGGAATCAGAAAAAAAACAAACCTATTTTTGTTTTTAATATATATGGAAAATAAATTATGTGAGATATTTTTATCATAAAATTAATAAGCAATTAAAAATTAAGAATGTTAATTAAATTTTGTCAAAAATTATTTAACTTAAACCTTTAACGGTGAAAGTCTACCTGACACCACATTTGTCTATCATTAATTTTTCTGAGGTTAACATTTTATCACATGTTATACTATAATATCAGTACTTTCTTTCTTAACCAGTTAAGTTTAAATTTTTAATAAAAGTTTAGTTTAATAATCAGTTATTCTTTAACATCATTAAAGGTGATTTTTGTAATTCATAATTAATAACTTACTATAAATAATTTAGCGTTTTTACGATATCCGTGAAATTCTAAACACATACACATACAAAAAAAAAAAGAAGAGAAATTATTTCTTTTCTCAAGCTTAATTTTTAATGTTTGGGTTCTATTTAGATTTCCTTTTGCGTTCACCACAGTTGGGGAGGAAAATAAGTAGTAATTTCTTTTGGCTGCATCTACTCGATTGCTTGAAGGTCGGAGTTAAAAAACCTAAGTAATTTGCGTTATGAATTCTAATTTAATATTTCTGCTGACTTTCGAAGTGGAACCATCTGTTTTAGGCATAATCAACTCTAATTTAACACAACAATTAGAACAGAAGCTGTAACTAAATCTTCTCGGCTGTTAAACTTCGGCAACAATAACCTTTCTGACAGTGGACCCTCGTTAACTGGAAGCTTGCAGTGACAGCATCTTATTGTTGATATTTCTGGTCAGTGACCAGGATACACAGTGTAATATCAGGAATCATTGGTAACAGATATCCTTTTAGATGTTCTCGTCTTTTCTATATCACTGTTCTTCTGCTATACCATTTTTTGAACCATCTGAATTGGACTGTTAAGCAAAGTAACAATAACTTTGCTAGTTAACAAATTGTAGTAGACGTCAATGTTATTCACTTTTCTGAATACTAAATCAGTGGAAAAAAGATTTTTTTTTTAGTCGTTTAGACGTCTTCACTGATCCGAATTAACATCTGCATAGACCTGCCGAGGAACGAAGGAGGATGAGAACGACAACTGTATAAACATATATACAACAAATAAATTTGCTGTAGATGACATAGTTACATGATACAGTCGAGACCATCTTCTTTTCAGACACCTAGGAGGATTATTAGGTAATGAAGGAGAAGCCAGGTTAGAAACAAGTGGATTTGGGTAGTCGGAAAGTTTATCATGGAAGGATTGTTATCTGGTTTTGACCAAATCGGCAACACATGGGATATTGAGGTCCTGATGGATGTCTTGATTTGTGACAAAGTAAGGAGCATTAAGGATTTTATGAAGGATTTTGGAATGTAAGGATTGGATTCGGGAGGAATTTAATGGTTTAGTGGAGCCACAAACCTTAACTCCGTATAGTCATGTAGATGAGTCTTTTGTAATGCATTAGCAGTTAGACCGTTTGTCTAGTAAATGTTGTAATAGTCGGAATCGACGAGAAATTTTATGTCTTTTCAGTCTTGTTTGAGGATAGTGTTAGGATATGTTGGGATGAATTACATTCAAATTAGAAGTTTTTTAACCTCAAAAATTTTTTATTGAATTTCTTTTTTTTAATTTAAGGTAAATTTACAAGTTTTAAACTTGAGTTTAAAAAAAAGTTTTAGTAATAATCTCCGTAAAGCTCCCGATTATGGCCTAACAACATCCCATATTCTAAAACATCTTCCTCAAAAATCTGTTCTATTCCTCACCTACATCTACAAAGCTGTACTTAGATCCCCATATTTTCCTGACCCATGGAAATTATCCATAATCAAGATGATTTCCAAACCTCAAAAGCCTCCTTGATTCCAACCGCATAATCCCAGATCATCAGCTTGGATTCCGAACATCCCACTCCACTATCCAGCAATGCCACTATGTGGTTGATGTCTCATCATTATTGTAGCACGGAATGTACTTTTTTTTTTATCTTTACGCACCACTCTCCTACGAGACTGCACATCTCTCCGATTCTGTCTTTTGTCTGGCTCTGCTGTTTTAGGTCACGATGACTGCCAGGTCGTCGACGTAGGCCGTGGCAAGAAACCCTTTTTCCTCTAGTTCCCCCAGCAACTCATCGAATACTAGCTTCTACAGAGCTGGTAAGTTTATATACTTAAACTCATTTGAAACAATCGACAATATCTTCTTAGTTTTATTCACCAACAAACAAAACGAATCAATCGACATGTAACAACCATTACAAACATGCAGAGCAAAGGTGGCATACGATAGTATAAAAATTACTATATCTAAATTTTTTTTCTCGGTTCCTAGGGCGCATTAGCAAGAAACTTTGAACTCGTCTATAATATTTTTATAACCTGGTTTTACCAAAAAAAGTCCGATTGAAATCGGTAATCCCACGTGCATAGTAGCCTTTCCTTGTAAGTAATTGACCGACTGAGCCCATGAGATTGTAGTGCTATTAATGGTTATTTTTTTATTAATGCAGGATCTCCTCTTAATGTATATGATAGCTTAGGATTTTGCGTTATTTACTTTAATCTTTAATATTTTAAAATAAACGATGAGTTTTTTAAGTAGGGCCTGTAATCTGTTTAATATTGTATTTATTCTATTTGACGATGCATCAATTGCTGTGTCACCATTGAGTTGTTTTTCTACTGATAGGTGTGATGGAAGGTCTTAAATATATCTATGTTAAAGAGGGGAGAGGAAAAACAACTCTTGAAAAGACTAGCTGATAGGTAATGATTTAATTCATTAGAAACCACATCTAATCGTAATTAAACATCAAATTTGATATTAAAATTAT
>NW_027106458.1:430286-445479 GCF_000696795.3 Halyomorpha halys | reverse complement strand
ATACGTAAAGGGTAGAAGAAGAAATATGGAGAATGGGAAATGAATTCTGTAAGAAATATGAGAACGAGAGAAGAAACTTACAGTCAAGTGAGGAATATTGGCTAAAACTGATTGATTTGTAGAAAGCCACTCTAGAGTGAGCGACGGAAGGACGAAACGTAACTGTCAAGAAAGACCGTTTAGACAAAACAGTTGATACGAAATTAAAATGATAAAATACAAGTAAAGTTAAGTAAAGTAATGTTACTACCATCCGCTCTTACGTTTTACAGCTGAATCAGAAACAAACAATTCGCTAACAATTCTTTGCCTCTTCATCATAAAAAACACTAATAACACTGTATTCATCGATTGGTACACAAAACCAACTTACTCAGGAAGACTTTTAAATTATCACTCCCAACATCCTTACCATCAAAAACTAAACACAGCCAATACATATACATTTTTTTTTTTTTAATCCCCCTCCCTTGCCATCTCTGGCATACGGGGTACCCAATACATATACATATATATACATATACATATACACACACACACACACACACACACACACACACACACAGAGAAGGCATATAACATGAAAGATTTTCAAAGCAACCTGAATGGAAATGGGAGAATACACCCAACAGAACACAAATAAAGAAATATTTGCGCTGGGCAAGCACCTAATATCGGCAGTAAGAGATCCTTAAAAGGGTCTGATTGAGAGCTGAACGGTGTAACAGGCTATCTTTGAGGTTTATTTTTATTTATTTATTTTCTATGGTGTATTATTTATATGGATATAGAGCTCAGATCAACTTTTCAACATAAAATTTGCATTATGGCATTGCAGCTTTGTAAAAACACAGAGGAGATCTTTATGATATTTTCCTTTAGATATAGTCCAGTTTACCTCAGAGTTTGTTCAGTTTAATTTTCTATTAATTCTTGCACCTAAATAATTATGAATACCAATGTCCACTATTGGACTATAACTATAAGATAAATAAATAATAAAGATATGACATAAAAAAGAAAAAAATCTTAAAAAAAAAAAAAAAAAAAGACCTAGAAAGATCCGTAGAAATGTGGCACTAATATTTCTAGTTGTATCTTATTAAACAAAAATAAATCTCATACAAAAATAAATAAAATAATTAATCTCAATACCCTTCTTTGTGAATAAAGGTTTACCAATTTATTTTTTCATCATGTAAGCTCAGAACCCGTATACGAAAAAGAAATATGTAAAATTTAAAATTTTTGTTTCTATAAAGACAATCGATTGCAATTTAGTAAGGAATAGCATTAATTTTTAAACCTCCAATGTTTAGCATGGCCTAATAAATAATAATTATTCGTTTAGTACATGATATATAGAGATAGTAATTTAAAATATAGTTAAACTTTTCTGGTAATATTTTCTGATAATAGGGAAAAGGTTTAGCGTTTCTATGATTATGCTTTTGCAAAGTTGAGCATTGCTATAACTTTAAGACCCCTTTCCAGATGTATGGATCCTCTACTGAAAGAAAGCCGTAATTATATACGTATAAATGCATCATTTTACTAAAACAATCAGGAATATATACATGTAAAACGGAGGTCCCTAAAATGTCTTTCATTAGTCGAAACAACTATATATATATATATATATAGGTATATGAGTTAATACTCACATTGTAATTCATATATAAGTCACTCACTCACTGTATTTCATTTTCTGGCAAATTGTTCAATTCATAGATTCAAATTAGTTTTTCTGGTTTTTAGACACTACTTACATATCTTTTATTATACATATCTTCTTACATACATAATATTATATTTCATCTTTCACTGTTGAAATTCCATGATTATCAATCAATTATTTATTATTATTCAATTATCAATTTTTCATTATTTAGTATTCAATTCAATATTTTGTATAGTTCCAAATTTGTTTGTATACTATTCCTTTTCAATTTTATGTTTCTCCAAATGATGGTTGTTATCTCTTTTGTTCTATAGCTCTGATGAAGACCTGAAACTCAGGTCGAAACGTCGGCATAAATAAATATATTTTCTGTTTATTTATGATTTCTCTGCGGACTGCACCCTCCGGTCATCTACTGCAATCAGTAATCTACGGTTAATTATCTACACTTCATTATCAATTTTATAAATGGTTTATTGTATATGTAGAATAATTTTTAATGATTCTTATCGGCCAGTTTTTATTTAACGTTCCGTGAATTTGTGCTTGTTGCATTCAATTATAGTTTATTAAACGATAAATGTTAATAAATCTAATTAAAATAAATGTGTAAATTCAGAAATTAAAAATTACTTTTATCGTTTTGTCTTTTTTTTACGTTCATTTATTTTTGATTTTCTTTTTTTAAAAATAGATAAATAATATTAAAAGAAATTAATATTTTTCATATCAAATTTGATATTTAATTACGATTGGATGTGGATTCTGATGAATTAAATCATTACCTATCAGCTAGTCTTTTCAAGAGTTGTTTTTCCTCTCTTTAACATACATGTATTTAAGACCTTCCATCACACCTATCAGTAGAAAAACAACCCATTGATGCATCGTCAAATAGAATAAATACAATATTAAACAGGTTAAAAGCCCTAATTTAAAAACTCATCGTTTATTTTAAAGGATTAAAGAAAATAACGCAAAATCCTAAGCTATCATATACATTAAGATGAGACCCTCCACAAACAAAAAAAAAATAGCCATTAATAGCACTACAATCCCCTGGGCTCAGTCGGTCAACTACGCACGTGGTATTACCGATTTCAAGCGAACTTTTTTTGGTAAAACCAGGTCATGAAAAAAATGGAGATGAGTTCGAAGTTTCTTGCCAATGCGCCCTAGGAACCGAGAAAAAAAAAATTTAGATATAGTAATTTTTATACTATCGTATGCCAGCCACCTTTGCTCTGCATGTTTGTTATGGTTGTTATGTGTCGATTGATTCGTTTTGTTAGTTGGTGAATAAAACTAAGAGGATATTGTCGATTGCTTCAAATGAGTTTAAGTACATAAAAACTACAAAAATAAAAAAGCTGCTTCTACCACTCTATCATATTTGATAGAGATAATTTAGAGAAAATTTAATTTACCTTCAGAGCGTAATTTTTCCTCTTTTTTCAGACTTTTTCAACAGATTTCAGAGCCACAGAAAATACTGAGCCCTCAAAATGTATGCGCTTTTTATTAACGTCAGAATTGTACCAAAAATTGAAATATTTGCATGTAACGGCTTTGAATTATTAACTGTAGAAAAAAAATTGAGATAAATCAAATATTATGATTATATACTTCTTATCTTATCTGTCATTGCTATTACTTATTTACATAATATATGATTTTTTAAATATACCTCCGTATTAGTAAGAATAACTTATATATTGGGAAGAAATTAGGATCCTTATCTGACCGTAACAATTCATTGCTTCTTTTTCGTTTAACGAATAGCTATACTAAAATATAATAATAAAAATATTATAGATAATTATAAAATTAATATAATATAATTCATCAAAAAACATAATCAGAGTCTATAGGAATTAATAAAAATATCTGCCAATATCTAATTACAAGGATCTAGTTGTTTCATATGGGACCCAATAAAACTCAATCGTTTCATGGTTATTACATAGTACTTTAACGGTTAACAAGCTATTTGGTTCAGAGCACGTTAGAATAAGATCTCTAGCCTGAGAGAGAAGCTCTTCTCAGTGTTGATATTGTTAGTTCTTTCCTCAACGTCCACATTAGCAATTCAGATGGTAGGGTCTAGAAGGTTGAAGGGAAGTCTATGTTTGTTTCTATTGAATGTTTGTTCTTATGTCTTATTCCAATCTATTGATCTGATGTTTTTTAGCGAATGAAAGTGAAAATATAAAAAAATGTACCAATATCTTTATGTACGAAATATTGATAAAACATACCTCTGGCCTTACACAAATCTTCATTACTTTCTAAAACTTGTTAAGAGATTTTTTTAAAATTATGTTTTAGGGCTGTACGTGTCTGCAGCATCTCACTAACTTATAGATCACTAGAACTCAAAAATGTTAATGCCTATAAAGTTGATATTATTGATGGGTGTTTTCCTCATGCAGCAGATGTGTAATAAGACTAGATAAAAAAATTGGACTCTATGATGTTCATAAAAAAAAAATTTGTAATACAAAAAAAAAATCAAAGCCTTTACAGCATATAGATCATAAATAAGAGAACAATAGTCTCTACTATATAAACTTAAAATTCATCTGAATCAGATGATTACCAAAGAATAATATTTATTTTAAAAATATTCTGCACAGGTTTCCATAGGAACCTGTTTTATATTTATTAAAACAAAAAATTTTTAAAAAAACACACTGACATATTGACCACTGAATATCAGAAACGACACTGGCTATAAAGGTGAAATTATTAATGGTGGGTGGTGTTTCTTATGCTGTTTGTATGTGTGCAATAAGGTTAAGATTAGGGAAATTAGTACTTAAGTCGAAAAAAAAAAGTTCTAGAATTTAAAAACTAATAATATACATCTCCTGGAACATTATATATGCCTTTCATTAAAAAGACAACAGTATTGCATTTTATTAATATTAAAAATAATTAGTGTAGTTATCCACGGAAACCATTTAGTGTATTTATCCATTTACTGCAGTTATCCGGAGAAACTATTTTCGTCTTCATTTTTTTTACACATTGAAGAACATATAATACGCATTCTTATGGATGATATATTGGTATAATATTTTTTCCATAACGGAGAGGGAAAGGGTTATTAAAATCTTGCTTGGCTCTCCACTAAAGTAAAATAAAATCTCTCTAGTACATGGTTTAGCATAGCTTCCTTCCTATGGGCTGTTTGAGCTAAGAGAGATAAAAGTGCCAACCTTAATTCGTGAATGAAGCGATGCCAATTTGACTTTTATTTCTGTGTTGGTCGCACGAAATGAAGGTATGACCCCCAGCATAGTTAGAATACTGTTGGAGGAGGGTGCCCCACTGAAATTTGAATAGAAATTCAAGATGGTATCTAAGGTGCAGATGTATGAAGCAGTAGGCTTTGGTAGCCATCTTGGCTCCTAGAACAGAAGAGTGAAAACTATCACTCAAGAGCCACATCATAATTTGGCTGAGATCCACAATGCACCATGAGTAAATAAACTACACCCCATTCAGGCAAATGGATGGAAGGCAGGATGAAAGAGAGAAGAGAACATTATCGAAGAACAAGATAAAGCATATCTCACAGATCAACCATCAAGTAACCTACAACATTTATTATTTTATGTAATATCATGTAACTCAAGAATCAAAATTAATTCAACTAACCCTAAAGTATCACCATTTGGCAAACCCCATATAACTATTTTTCTTATGATTCAATCGAGAATTGAGGTTTATCTCTATATATCACCATTCTTCATTCATTTCTAGCAATCTAGTAATACCATTACTAATAATAAGTTTAATTAATTATGATTAATAACATATAATTCTAAATGAAAAAACCCTGTAGTTAGAAAAACTTCCTTTCTATGTATATATTCATTAGTTTTCTTCTTATTTTTATAATGAAAGTTTTTTTTTTCTTGAAATTATCCTTTTTCTGCATATTTATATTAGGTATATAATTATGTATATTTTAAGGTAAATAATTTGTTGTTTGATAATAAAATCTACTGGACGAGCTGTTGTTAAAAAATAGGTCTATCCAAGAAATTACTTAGAAATTTTAATATAAAATTCACTAGACCATGTTTAAAGTCATCCTTAACTTTTCTCCAACTTTGGACTAAGTTGAACAAGCCATTTTTGAAATATAGGTTTAACGAAAAAACAAACACGCATACGTAAGTAAAAGTAGGTGATATGGACCTATTTTAGAATAATCCCTAAGTTTTCTCCAAATTTAGGCCAAATAGGGCGGGCCTTTTCGAATCATAGGAATTTAGATGAAAGGTAATATGAATAAGGGTAATAGAAGGGATCCGTTATAATAGGTATGAGGCTGATTCAATTCTATTCCCCTTGATCATTTTAATAAAAATGTATTAAAATCTGATTAACAGGTTGATCGATTATGTGTGAACACAAATTTGACTATAGAATTAAAAACAATCACGCAACCAAATTTGTTATTTGGTGTTTAAAAGGTAAAATGGGATTAAACAGTTTGAATTCTAAGGACATAATATTTTATTTCTACTGGAATACAAAGCTTCTTTACTTTTGGTAGGGATAAACAAAATTTTAAGATATTCGGAATGGTTCATTGAATATAGAAATGATAATTATAGAACAGTATGAAGATTGAACGTATATTTAGTTAAATAAAATATTTTGATTAATGATATATGAGTATTTAATGTCAAACATTGAATTTGGGTAAAATTATTTTTATAAACAAAACATAGCCCTGTCTATTAAAAAAAAATCTTTACACTTCTACCAGGAACGGTCTGTTCGATACCGATGGGGTGCGTAGGTTTTTTTTTTTTTTATGTAATATATTTCAATTCCTGGTGAAGCTGCAGTTTCCTGAGGGAGGGTATACGCTATCGAAGGCGGCCAATGTCAATCGAAGTCATAAATCTATGGAATTCAATTTCCTGCACAGCTTTGAAAAATTACTCTTAAAAAAAGAAATAACTTGAAGCCGTTGTGGTTAGAGAAAGGTTATGGAAGTGTTATTTATTATACTTATTATCCCTCTAAATTTAATGTATGTGGTTTAATATACCATCCTACTTAGGGGTAATATCACGTTTTCATGAAAATGTTTGTGGTTTGCGTATTTCTTTCAGAATGTAATTTTTTAGAAATTGCAAAATTTCTTGATAAAAGCTATAGTTTAAAATAATCAGCTTGAGTTCTGCTTTATCAAATTTCTAATTACTTGAAAGATAATAAGTATAAACTTAGATTTAGAATATAAAACTAGAATAATGCTAAGGGTGATCTAGATGATTGAATTTCACACATAAACAGGAAACAATTAATGCATCTTTGCTAGGTACTACAGGAAATAAATTTAAAATCACCATTGATTAACTGGAAATATACTAGTTTGACAGACGAAATTTCCTCCACTTTCTTTATAAGGGGATTAAAAATAATAAAAAATATTTCCTGACATTACAGTTTCTATTTATAATGTCTGCCTAATACATAGTTCCCTTACTGCTCAACTTTTCCTTTTCTTTGCTATATATTTCTATTGGGCCGATAATTACCCGTACTACCAAGGTTTGTGATTTGTTGTATGAGAATAATATCAAAGGGGCGAGCTTTTGAAACATAATTGTATCCAAGAACCTTTTTTTACTTGGGTAAGTGAAACCAGTCGATGGAATTTAATAAAAGCTACACTAGACTATGTCTATGTTTTCGAAATTTAGGTGTAAAGGATAATAGGTTAGGGCATGTGTAAGCAGAAGTTGGTGACGGAATTTGCTAAAATTTACACTAAAATATGTCTCCAACTTTAGGCCAATTTGGACTAGCTTTTTTAAATATATACATGTACCAAAGAAAATAATTTACGTATGCGTAAGTAAAAGTTTTTTTACGGAATCTGTTGAAACTCATACTAGGCCCATTTCTCACGCATTGCTAAGTGTCCTCTTTCTGTAGGCAAAATCAGATGAGCCGTTGATTTATTGATGTGATTTTATTCATTTAGGTAACATACATAAAATATGAAACTTGTTAAATTGGTGCATGCGATTGATTGTTTTTTAAAAGTTAGAACAAAAAAAAAATTAATTGGACAGATGAGATTCAAAAATATTTAATGGAATTACCATTTTTCCACCTTTAGTTAGATCTCTTGTAGCATAAGTATTACATACTTAAATCTGCATTTGTTCAAAATATATTTATTAAATGAGTGGATTGGTAGGATGATTAGTGCCTAAAGTTTTATGACTTTTTTTTTTTTTTATCAATACTGTAAAAGAAGCATTATTTTCTTCATACGGAAGGTCTACAAGAAAAAATTCATTTTCCTCTTTTCATGCTGTTCAAAACATTGTAGCGTCATAAAACGGAGTGCCGCAAAAAGGAACGCAGATAAAATAAAGGAGATCATAAAATAGCACGGTTCCGAGCAATATAACACAAAAAGTACGAAATAGGATAGATCTCCAGAGTAGTCCAAAGATTGCTATGGCGAGCAGAAAGATGACGCCCGCTGAACCAATACCGTGTGCCTCCTGACCAATCCCGTCCCCCCAATTTTCTCTCTATCCTGCCACTATAGAGTGGAATGAAACTGCCATTTCTTTTCACTATGGTCCTTTATCAGTTTTTTCTTATCACATCGAGTCCTGGTATAACCTTTCAGCAGAGAAGGAAGTAGCCGACAGTAAAGACCCTGTATTTTCCCATTATTTTCTCATTAAAATGGGTTAGTCTTCCTACAAATCAAGCGATTCAGATGGAAAATTGATGACAAATTACATTTCGTTCGTAACATAAGAATAATAAAAAACATAGGAGAACAATAATAATTCTAATGGCTACTAGCATTGTATTAAATTTATTTGCGTTTTGAAGAATCCACTATAAATTTGAGAATCAATTAAAAATCGTACCATATATTAAGTTAAAAACGGTATTAAACTTTCCACAACTCTAACTTGCATATTGTTATTCTCAATTGATCAAAATTAAATGCACAATATATGTAAAATGAAATTTAACTAAAGAAAGGCACATTCACCATCACGTTCAATGCATTTGATGTGCCATTCTGCCACCATGTTCGCTACTGTCGAAAATTTGCAAATATTCAACTAACACCTATAATAGATATCTAACAAAATTAATCAACAATGGTCGGGAGGGTTGTTATTAAATGGTAAGCTTGACGTCATGTTCTTATCTTAATTTCTGTTTTAATCGAAGACACTACCTTGTAATCTTTGATTTATATTTCACAAATTTCATTTGGCATTGTTCCGGGTTCTTTATATTAGGGATAACTCCGAGGGTAACCAGCAATCTCTAAACCCTACATTAATGATTCATTTGCACACTAATTACAGCCAAAACTCTAAAAGTCAATGTTCTGAAGCTAACCCTGTTCCTTGATACATTTAAAATTAATTTCTTTTACTTGTTTACCCACTTTCTGACATTCTCAGTTTCAGGTTTCTTCAATTCAGAATGTGAAAGTCAACCTATAATGTTTTTTTTAATTATAATTACTGTTATCAACGTATTATTATGTTATTAAACTAATCAACTACGATATGATGTTATTTCTTGGTCCAGGTACACCGTCCAATTTCTAACAATAATTAATTAGTGTTTCTTTTGATCATATGCTAATTACTTTAATCACTACAAGATTATTTATTTATCAATAGTCCACTACAAAACTTGACTATTTAAATCGGCAGTTAAAAATTAAATATAAGTTGAAGATATTATTAAAATTCACTTGAACTAAAATAAAGGGAAAGAATAAAATAATTTGATTATTTTTAATTTTTATTCTATTTTTTTTTTTAAGGAAATGTATTATTATTGAATGAAAATAGAGGTAAACGCTTGATCTAGGTGTGTAAAAGTTTCTAATAGTGGTCTTAATTTTTCATTGAAAAACTAATGAATGAAATTGATGATTTTATGAAAATAATAAATGAGAGTGAAAGTAAAAATATATTTTTTTGTTATTGGCAATGAGAAATATTGCAAATTCCCTATTCAAATTAGATGACGTAAATCTTTCCATTTAATAACAATATTTCCTGACCATCGTTGATTACTTTTGTTAGTTATCTATTATTGCTGTCCGTTGAACATTTACGAATTTCATGCAGTAACGAACATGGTGGTAGAAAGACCCTTTAAATGCATTGGGCTTGAAGGTGAATGCATCTTTCATTTGTTGAATTTAATATTACATATGTTATGTATTTAATTTTGATCAATTTGGAATATCGTTTTTATGCTAGTTAGAGTTGTGGGAAGTTCAATACCGTTTTTACTTTAAAATATGGTACAATTTTTAAGTGAGGCCCAAATTTATAGTTGGTTCTTCAATACCAAAAAAAAGTTTAGACTTATCAAATTAACAAGCCTTAATGAAAAATAAACACTATTTTGCGTCAAAGTTTAATGTATTTTTGATTTCTGAAGAATAAGCTTTACCGTATGAAAGATGTTTTATCTTTAGTCATTATTAGAGCCAGATTATTCTCCAATTACATATTTTGTTTTTAGTCCTCAAATATCGTTATGAACCAGTGTACTTAATCAAATTTTATTTTCCACATTTGAAGATGAATATATACAATGATATATTTTAATAATTTCTGTTGTTTTTTAAACATACAATTTCAAGTTAAAAATAAATAAAATTTAATTGCCTCATTGGAGATGAAATTTCACATCATGTGTAAATTTTCCACGTTACCACCTCCAACAGTATCCAAGAATATGAAAAAAAAGCTCAATAATTTAATTTTTTTCAGTCATTTTTCCATAGCATAAATATGTGAGAGATAAATTCTATACATTTTTATTCTATAAGTTCAGTCAAAGGGAGAACAGAAAGGGGTTTCGGCAAAACTTTTTAGAGAAGTTCTAAAAGGTCCCGCCAAAAGAAATCTGGCATTTGAAGGCAAAACAAGTATGTTGATTTTCCTAAGTCGTGGCTGTATAAAAATAAAAATTGCACGAAGTCATTCATAAGTAGTATTGTGAATGAACTTGTGTAATTGTAATGTTGTCTCTAAGGCTACATTTGATTGAAGAATACCTCGCTTGCTGGATTTGGTATTTATAAGCTTAAAAAGAAGGTTTTTTTTTCCATATCCTATCAAAAATCTTCTCCACATCATTTAAGGTTCATTTACCGCATTTTACCTTATTCTAACTTAGATAAAAACTTAAGTTATTTTAGCAAAATATTTTGAGAGATGGAATCGAACAACAGTGCTGATGGTCAATTAAAATTCAAAAAGGGGGGGGAGCGTGCGTGCACATGTGTTGTATTTGTAGCTTCATCATGATAGCATGCCATAGGCGTTGATGACCAGAGGGTTTTACGCCTTTGAGCAACAATAAACAAACACACAAACAATAGTCATAGCTTTTGGACTATTTGCTTGGTAGTCCTAACAAGCATGGAAACTGAAAAAAAAAAATAGGAGTGTTTTTTTACTTTCCTGTTAATGAAAATATAGTAAGGGAAAATATTTCCATCATAAATAATAAAGTTGTTTCAGTTTTGAAACAAGCAGGGTTAATTTTAACACAAAGTATGCTGATAAGTGAAAATTGTTAAACCCGATTTTTTTTTTCCCAGGAATAACCTTTCCAACAAAATTAAAAGTGATTAGATTGATATATTTAAGAATACATAGCCCGTTGAGACATGATTCTCGTTTTGATTAGTCAAAATCAAAAGTATGAAATCCATTATATGGAGAAAAAAGTGTTTTATACTTTTACTAAACTATAAAATTCCTTTGCAAATAAAAAAGTTCATGACGAACATATCTGGTGCACCGCAGTTACTTAAGATAAATAATGACACAATATTGAAAACGAATTTCTTTAAACATCTCGGAGAATCGGTGTCCAACGGAACCAAAGAAGGAATAGCTACAGATAATACAGTAAGAAAAATGGATTGTATTATATTACAAGAAATATATATCCCAAGAAATCTATATCCTGGACCAAGAAATTGAGACATTGTCAGACAGTACTTAGACCCAAATACTCCATACATCGGGAACACTTAAACTAAATAGTTGGAGAAGGTTGTCGGGGGGGGGGGGTGCGGTCAGCAAAGAACAACATAAATAAACAAAACCATATTTATTTATTTTATGCCGACGTTTCGACCTGAAACTTCATCAGGGGTTTAGGCCTACCTCCCAGTTTTAAGTCTACCTTCTACGCCATAACCCCTGATGAAGACCTGAAACTCAGGTTGAAACGTCGGTATAAAATAAATAAATATGGTTTTGTTTATTGATGAAATTTTTTGTTGACCGCATCCCCCGACAACCTTCTCCAATCATTAATCTACGGTCAACTATCTACGCCTCATTAAACAAATAGAATTGGAGATCTGGAAAAATTGGAAAGAATCAAAAAGAGAATTCTGAGGAAGATTTTGGAGCCTAAAACCAACAGCGATTTTGAATTTAAAATGAGACCCAAAGAAGAACTATATTTAAAAATTGGAAAGGTGTCAGATGTTATGAAGAAACGATGACTAAAGTTTTATGGACTTATTCATAGAATGGACAAGGATATACTAACAAAGCAGCTCTTTGACCTATTAAGGAATTACAAATACAAACCCAATTGGTTTCGAGAAGTGGAAAATGACATGAAGAACATCGGCGTGAGCACAGAGATAATAACCGACAGAACACTATTTCGAAAAACTATGCAAGAGGCACATTTTCGGGAAAGGATAAAATCAACACGTGGAAGGAAAAGAACACAGGAGGAGAACGAGGGGTACTCTCAAAGGATGAAGGTGTGGGCTCCAAGGAAGCATGACCAAAGTTGATTTATAGTACCCTCTAAAAGGATTATCCAAAAAAAAACTATAAAACAAACCAAATTAAAAAAAAAAGTTATCTTGTATTTTTTTCTTAAATTTCAGTTTGTACATTACTTGATGCTCGACTTGCTGTTGACTGCTATAATCCTTAAACAAAAGTTTGTTTTGTGCTCTCTCATGCCGTAATGTCGCAATATATGCTTATATTCAGAAGCAACACTGCCCAAAGATATTGTCTTGCTACATACTAATTAATCCTAATGCATAAAACACATTTTTCAACATCTTGTCAGCATATTGCGACATTACTATGATTCTTAACAAACGATACTTGTTTCTTATTATATATTTGATAATTTTTATTTTATCTAATAACCCACCCGCTTACTATAAGTGATCATAATTATTTAAAAATAGCAATTATTAAAATTGTTATGCGTATTGTATAAAATGTCATAATAAAATAGTATTTTTTATAACAACCATCTCATGTGATATAGAAAAACGCATTCAAATGTATTTAAGCTAGGTACTGATTTAAGAATAAGTTATTTAGTAGAATAAATAAAAAAAAAACGAGTGAGAAAGGTATAAAAACAAAATTTAAAAATATCATTATTTCTCAAGGTATCTCTTCGAAACAGGTTTTTTTTTTTTTTTTTTCTGAAGGCAAAGAAAAATATAAACGTGAAAAATACCCGAAGGAAACGAGAGAGAGACAAAGGGAGGGACTGATATAAATGGAAGAAAGAGTCTTTGTTTCAATCAGTACTCATTTGACATTAAGAGTGACGATACTTATTTTATTTATAGAATAGCAGCTCCTAGTGACAGTATTGATTCCCTAAATAATTTTCATTATATTTTTTGTGAATGAAAGATTAAATCACTGGAATGAATGGACGTTTTGTTTCTAGTGCATGTAGGATCTATGAATATGTTAGTTAATTTGTTATCTGTCATTTACAGGTTATTATTTTAGAGATTTATAAGAGAATTAGATTTCTTAGCTTAAGGTTAACTTGAAATAACTAGTTTATATTTGAGGCCACCTATTAGGTGAGTTCAAATACTGCATAGGTTGGATTGAAAAACGTCCCGTTTAGCGGAGAAATGAATGGAGATGGAAAACCTCACAGAAGATGAATCGTGTTCAGGTTTTGTCTAGAATCTTTTTCAAATGTAGTCAGTCCATCACCTCTCGATACAGCGGAACCTTAAATCGTTATTTTATTTTTTTAAATAGAAATTTAGGAATGGATACAGTGAAATTAATTATTATGTTTTTTTTTTAAAATGATAAACAGAGGATTCCTAGTTATTAAAATATCTTACCTAGTATTTAAGAAAAAACACATTAACTTACAAGGAAAGAATTGCACGTAAAAATTTACATTATTTTAATTTAATCGATCTAGTTCCTTGGTTTTAAAATATCAGGGACCATACGTCCTTCCATCCATCCATATATTAGATCAAAGAGCTCGGAATAATAATTTGGCTGATGTTCGTTCTCAATAAAACCACTATTTGATCTATGCATATTTTTTCTTTCCATTGAATACTGTCAAAACCTGAACACCAAAGATCGTTTTCTAAAAAAGTATTCCAGTAAGTCTTGTTGTTCACTGAGGTATATTCTTCGGTTCAATGCAGATTAACTTTTTTAAAGGGGAGCCCTTTATTCAAATAACAAATACTAAATTTTTCATTCTTTCAAATTATACTTTCCATTTGTCTTTAATGATTCCAAAATATTTCAATCAATAAATTTTTTTTTCGATAACTTTGATGCGTTGTTGTTTTATTATTGTACGCGATCTCGTTTCGCACTTTTCCTTACGTAATTTCTGATTTTTTAAGTGATTGTGCACATAAATAGTCCTCTCAAGAAATGATTTTATCAGTTGAGTTGATCATATATTTTCGTTTTTTTTTTTTAAATTGACCCATACCATTTACCTGAATTTTTTATTAGGAAACGTAATAAATTAAAAAAAAATTCAAGAACGAAGACAATTAGGGGAACTCATTAGGAAGGACTGGGCGCATATAGGGAAACTAGACAATATATGGGCTCTGTGATTTATATAGTGCGACTGGAAATGGAATATTCTCCCCCGGCTCCAGCCTTTATTAGGTGGGCTCAATAAAAGGTGGTGAGTGACCTGGCCCTTATTGAATCACTGCCTGCCTCCTTTTCCTTATTCTATTTGGCCCTTCTATCATCTACTCCACTATATTATTTTGTTTAATAATCATTATTTTAACCCAGTTTTTCTTGTTAGAGCCATTTAAATAGATTTAGTTGGTAGCGAAACATTTCCAAGGGTTTGATTTTGGAAAACCGTTGGCACTTTAACTACCTTTGAGATTATCGTTATGCTGGCTTGGAAGGACCTTTGACGACAATGTGTTGTGTAGGAAGGTCACTTTTCTAGCTCGCGTTGGGAGTGGTATTAGCACCTTCGTTTCTCCTTGGATTGCTCTGAACACTGTTTTGTGCTGTCCTAGCTTCCTACAACTACCATCATTCTGGGTTTTGCCGTCTTTAAGGATACAATTTTTCAATTATTGTATTATATAATTCATATTTTGAAGTATAAAATTTATTTACATAAGAATACAAAATACAAAATGAA
>NW_027106458.1:428292-429896 GCF_000696795.3 Halyomorpha halys | reverse complement strand
TGAATCGGCAAATCTGGATGACCTGAACTATAGAGTTTCCAGAATTACCAATGCCATCCGAGATGCCCCCGAGAACTCCCTCCGGCACCGAAAGGCGAGGGCTCGTTCCTTGGTGGACACCGGCCTTAACCATCTATGAAAAGATACCTCTACCAGGCCCGAAAGTCGTACCAGAAGTGCAAATTTGACGAGAGGCGTACTGTACTCCTTAATGAGTACAGGCTCAAGGGCAAGGCATATCGAAACAAGGTGCGCTCGCAGAAAAAGAGGTCCTGGGACGAATTAATCGTTGAAGAGTCTACAAAGAATCCCTGTGGTATTCCGACAGAGTGGCCCTTGGAAAATTGACTCCACTTCAGACGTAGGTAGCCCTCAAGCATGGATATCACCAGGCAACCACCTTAGAAGTTGCAGCTAATGTCTTCATTGAGGTGACATACCCCAGGGATGATCCATTCCTGGACAACGGAGAGGAAGGTTTTGTGAGACACACCACTGTATACCCTGTGCCCACCTTAGGACATACATGATCTCCGACCACGCCAATACGGCTCCATAAAAGGCAAGGGAGCCACTGATGCTTTGTTGCGAGTGCTAGCAGTCGTTGGGGAGAGGAAGGAGCGGTGTGTCATGTTGCTCTCTTTTACATATCCTCCGCCTTTCTAGCGTCTAGGGGCCCCTCTTGCTCCAGCAGCTGCAGAAATATGAAGCCCCAACAACTTGGGGCTACCTCGACAAAAGACGTGTAAAGATTAAAGGTAGCTCTTACGAAGTAGAGGATTCCATAGAGAGGGGGTGCTCTCAGGGCTCAGTACTTGGCTCAGCCCAATGGAAGGCGATTTTTTAAGAGTCTTAGAAGAAGAGCGGTTCCCTGCCACTGGTTACATCGACGATCTGGTTGCATTGGTGTCCTATAATAGCAAAGCCGGCCTAAAACAGCAAGCAGAACGTTGTGCCAACCTGGTTGGAGAATGGTAGAGGAAAAAGTAGCGAATGACGTCTAGCTAGACACAGGCCATTCTCTTAAGAGGAAAAACTGATAGGCCCCACCATATGAATTTAATAATTCGAGGAACAAGTGAGGTGGTCACTTACCAGTGATATCTACGAACGCCTCCCTGGCTTCAAACTGCTGCACCGCCTCACCAGAACACAGCCCAACGGGCGAAAAACACCGATTGATTTGCTGAAGCTCGTGACTGAACATCAAGTAAAGATAGCAGACATCATAAATCTGGGTGCCATAAACCACTGTCGGCTTAGGGTTTCCCCATTCAAAGAGGACGGCTGCCCAGTTCAGTGCAGAAACTGTTTGCAATACGGACACACGATGCGGTATTGGGACCGGAAAATAATATGCCCGAGGTGCAGTAAAAATCATGACCTCACCCAGTATACATTGACCGGCCCACCGAAATGCACCATCTGTGACAAAGTTGGCCACATGGCGACTTCAAAGGAGTGCCCTGTGAGGATGGACCTGATGGAGAAGAGGAGGGTCAAGAGAGAAGCAACATCGCCTTCTCCAAGCTGATGAGAGGATCCCCCGCTCAGCAGACTCAACAGCCGCTACCACAGCCTGCCCCGGTGATCAGTGCCTCAAG
>NW_027106458.1:426699-428242 GCF_000696795.3 Halyomorpha halys | reverse complement strand
AGCAACATCGCCTTCTCCAAGCTGATGAGAGGATCCCCCGCTCAGCAGACTCAACAGCCGCTACCACAGCCTGCCCCGGTGATCAGTGCCTCAAGCCAGCCTGCCATGGAACAACTTTTTGCCCGAATGGACCAGATGATGGGCATGGTGACGATGCTCATGGAGATGATGGGCAAGATCCTCGCTCGCCACTATGACTGAGCATCTGGTCATCAACTATAATGCCAGAGGCCTCTCACCAAAGCAGGCTGATATCGAGCTTCTTCTGCAGTGGTGGCGCTCACCGATACTATGCTCTCCACCTCTTCACGGATGCACTTCCATGGGTACGTCGCGTACCGAGAGGCCTGCCTCCCCGGAGCTCGAGAAGGAGTCATGATCTTGGTCAGGAGGGACATCCCGTCAAGGAACATACCGAACCCAGTGACAGCTACTGAGGGTACTCACCTAGTCACAGTGGACGTGCGCTTTAATCACCGTTACACATTCACGTGTGTCTACAGGAGCCCTCGGGCCGGTCTCACGTAAGTGAAAAGCTGCTGCAACACGCCCAGGTGACGAGCCGGCATGTTGTACTAGGGGACCTCAATGCCCGGCACACGGCCTGGTTGTGTAGTAGTAACAACCCGCTGGGCACTTACATCACCAAGACCAGGCTGTCTCTCTTCCACCCGGGAGTGCATACTTTTCGGCACGCGGCTCGCCCTTCGTGGACGTCAACACTCGACCTTCTCCTGACCAGAGCAATGGACACCGTCACGGACTGTCAAGTGCTGCCCTACGGACCATCGTACCACAGGCCAGTGCTTTGACGGCACGCCCTCTAGACCACCTGCGAGCAAATATCCTACAGGAGGCCGTCTGGAAGGGATACAGGTCGAGTTTTGCTGAAGCGCTACCAGCCATAGTGCAATACCGCACTCCTGATGAGGTGGATTCCGCAGTGGAGATGATCACCACCACCATCCAGAGGGCAGCCAATAGGAACATCCCGAAGTTTACTCCTGTCCCAACGCCATCAGGAAGCCACCGAAGCACATCCTCACTCTGATTGGTCAGCGGAAAACCTGCGCAATGTCATCCTGCGCACGCGTGACTACAGCTTAAAACCCGCCATCAATGCGTTCTGGCATGACCAACTTCGAAGAACACATGAAGACCATCGACAGTTCTGGAAGTTGGTCAGGACCTTTGTCACCAAGACGAGGACTGTACATCTAACTGCTGGTAACGACCTGATGACGTCTGGGGAACAGGCTGCCTTCCTGGCGTCTAGCTATGCAGCGAGGGATGCTGAGCGGAGGAACAATGCTCCTCCACCACCACCTAGAAGCTCGCCGAGTCCCGTCGAGAAGCCCATCTTCTCCACCTTTGGCCAGCTGGAGTCGGTACTGCGCCGCACTAAAGGCAAAAAGTCTTCTGGACAGGACGGGATCCCCAGTGTACTACTGAAGATGCTTCCCAGGAAGGGTAAAGCCTTCCTTTTGAACATCTTCAACTCGTGCATACGGATCTCGTACTTCCCAGCGGCCTGGAAACGTGC
>NW_027106458.1:423080-425075 GCF_000696795.3 Halyomorpha halys | reverse complement strand
GCAGAAGAGAAGATTGGCGACAATCCAAAGGACGGCTTTGCTTAGAGTCATCAAGGCATACCGGAGTGTCTCACATGGGGCGGTGCAAGTTTTATCGGGATGTGTACCTCTCGACCTTCTCCTGCAGGAAGAAATGATGATGTTTAAATTCAAGAGAGAGGGCTCGGCATTTCTGTCGGCAAATCTTCAGGTGAGGGTTGACGAGAGCTCAAGTAAATAGAAAACCATTATCCGGGAGGGGACTACCGAAGAATGGAACCGGCGTTGGATGACAAGCCGAAAAGGTGCTACCCTGAAAAATATTTCCTCACCGTTCGGTCACGAATGGAAGTGGGTCCTCCCAGGCTACTGGCTCTCTCAAGTTCTCACGGAGCATAGGGGATTTCGAGCCAAGCATCATGACCACGGGATGGATATCGACCCCCTATGCCCTAGTTGTGGTTTTCCAGAGACTGCCGGACTGTACCGCTTTTGATGCATTACGTGCCAGATTGCTGAGGGAAACCGGACTCTATGCCCTCACAGAGAACGACTTCCCTCAGCAAGTAAGCGAAGAAAACTACCCGTATCACAAAGAATTTGTATACGGGTGGAAAACAATTATTGGACCAAGCCACTTCAATTTTCGCCAAAGAAGATGACCAGCCCCTGGAATGCCTGCGGACGGAAGAGACTGAACCTTAAGGCTGAAAACTAATGAAACCTATAAGAAACTGTACTGTCATTAAAATTTTATATTGATTTATTAGCAGTAGTTTGATAATGGGTATGGAATATCGAACTGCTGCTGCACACCTGTATTGCTTATAAAGCAGGGGAAAAATTAATACAAAAAGAATACGTAACTGTAAGTAACATTTGTAAGTGTTCAAAAGTTTTTTTATTATATTACTTTGGACCACTTCACGTTGTTTAAATGTTTTATAGAAAATGTGGTGATACACAATAATTCAGTTAATAGTAATAGAAATCTAACAAATAATAATTCAGTTAAAAAAGAAAACTTTTGATATTTAATTTTACTAATTTTTTTCGTACTACTGTTATAGTTGACTAATTCTTTTTTCAAGTTATAAATTGCGTAGAACTAATGTGCTAAAGTTAGTTAATTATTGATATTTATATTGATTGGCTAAAAGATTTAGTATTGCGGGAGCCTTTTATTGATGTTCATTATGTAAAAAAAAGTTCGGAACGTTGCAAGAAACCCTCATCCGATCGCGCCCGCTGTAACTGAAATACCTGAGAGTGTGTGAAAATGTATGAATGTTCTGTCTACACAGAAATACATAGAAGTGGAGATAGAGATTGTAGGCTTGAATGAAAGGGTACTTTGTACAACTAAATTTGTCTTAGATACTTAGGGAATGCTTAGAGAAAGCCTATGAAATTTTAAACATATAAGGAGTACAAGGAGAATGGTTAAAGAACCCATACATTTTAAGAGAGTGGATTAAACTATATTTAATGAGATGGATTATGATAAGGGTTAGGGCGAGGAAATGTGGGTGTGGTCCAGAAGGAGGAATGAGATTTTGGTTCTGTTGCCTGTGCGGAATGACAACTTGGACCTGATGGCTATTTCCCTTAGGTAGCTCTACTAACAGTAACAAACCGTCTACAAATGGTCTAGTCATGTTAACAAAGAAAAGACCGTTTTATATGATTGTTTATGATAATAGCCGTTGAATATTGATAACAATAGCGTTGGTCAACTTACAACATTTGCCTACATCCACATTTTTTTGAGTTGGGGTGTATCTTGAAACGTCATACTTACGAAATTAGAGGGCAGATTTATTGTTATTATTATTATTATATTTGTAATTTAAAAGGTAAATAATTGAAATTAATAACCAATAGCAACCTGAAATTTATTATTTGTATTCTTGGTTGAGAGTTAATGACAATTTTTCACATTATGCCAATAGTTTCGTACTTCATTTTAGAAAAAACAAATCGGCTTTGTTTTTTTATCTTTACCACAAACGTGAT
>NW_027106458.1:420356-422522 GCF_000696795.3 Halyomorpha halys | reverse complement strand
CAGAATTAACATGCAAAGATGTGAATGAAGTAACTCGGCTTGTCAAAAATTTGTTTACATCAAACTGATTAAGATATCAAAATTTCTAAGATTGTGGCATTACGACTATCGCGGGGATGATCAAACACATTGTAATTTCAGATAAAACCGTGCGAAATACTTATAATTATAATACAGCAACGTTTTTCAGCCACTTGTCAGTCGCTTGGTTTGATTGAGAATAGCCATTGTTCTAGCTAATTAGTTACATTGCTGTGGCGTTCCAATAAGCTCATGGTACTTGATATGACAGTTCAGTTACTCGCACCTTAGTTAATTCAGTTCGATCAGGATTAATTATTTGTAATCAATTATCTAAAATTTCATCGAGAAAGCCGTTCCGTGTGATCAGGGTTAACTCACTAACTTTATATTAATAATTTTAATAACGGAGATGAGTCACTTCGGTCTAACTATCCTATTTTGAGTCATCGCACTATTTTTCCGAAATTCTAAATAATTAAAAAAATCTAGTTGGTATATGAATAGATAGCTTTTATTCTCTCTCTAGGTATTACACATTCATTTTAATTACGTCAGTTTTAGATTCGGAAGTTATTGATATAGGAAATATTACTGGCTTAGGCAGATAGCTAACCATGTATCATAATTAACTTCTCATTATTATTAACATTTGAATTCAGAAATGTGTTCATTTTTTACTTCGAAAATTCTGTATCTATTTTTAGAAATGAAAAAATCACTAAAGTTTCGGTTTCTGTCGGTAGGTACCATCAGAATTCTGTCTCTAATGTTTCATGATTTCTGGTTCTGATATTTTATTTTCGGTGAAACTTCTGGAAGGTACTACTCCTGGAATTTTAGCTGCAATATGGCAACGGTAATATTAAGGAAGTCAGAAAAATGTGGATTTGGTATGACTGCAGCTGCACTTCCTAGCCTGATATTTTGTGTAAAGTTGAGGTCACTTAAGAAATTATTCACAGTAGCACTAGTAGAATTTAATTAATTTTTCTGATATGTTTATTTTTTACTAAGCAATTATCAAGAAAGATTCAGATTCTCATAAAAGATTCTCTTTACGAATCAAGACTGATGAAGGTTCTCTAAAGGGAAATGTCCGTACACATTAATTCGGTTTTGGTTTTTTTTTTTTTTTTGCGTTCCAGACCAAACATTTTACGTTCCAGATTGCAAATTCAGGAACCTCAGATCAAAATAATTTTTTTTCATTTTCTAACGAAATTAAATTTGCAAAGGAACTTTGAATTTTATTTGCTTGAAAATAATTTTTTTTTTTGTTCTCTCTACAGACCTTGTAGTTCTTTGGGTACCCGAACCAGCTTTCTTCTCACCGCACTCGTATTTGGAGAGTTTCGTTAGGATAGGACAGATCTTGCCTTTGTTCCAGGCCTCTATTATCTTTTCTTCCTCCTATAGTTTTTGTATTAGTTTCAATAGCGTGGTTCTTAGAGGTTCTGCGCAATGTTTGAACAGCTCCGTTAGTAGGCTGTCTATTTCTGGAGCCTTCCTTCTTTTAAGTTTGTCAGTAGCTATTTCAACGTCAATTTTGATATTATACAACACAAATGATAAAAATTATTAAATTATTACATAAGAAAATATCTTTTGTAGCTGGGAAATAATCGGCAGAAGAAAATAAAATAACAAATAAATGATTTTCCTTTACAATTATTTATGAGTAAACTAATACAAAATTAATTATTGTAAATTAATATAGTACATTTCAAAGTCAATTTTATAAACATAAAAAAAATAATCAAAAAACTTGATTAATTTTTTTTTTGTACTGTTTAATCAAGCTTTCGATCAATAGTGTTAAAAAAGAATGGAGAGATATATTCAACAGAGGTTTCACGATTACACAATTTATAATTTTTTTTTTTATGCGTTTTTCTAACATTTACACAAGTTAAAAAAGCCTGAAATTAATATCCTAGAAAATAAAATTAAAAGAAAAAGACTCAATTTAACGCCATTCTGATATATATTTGATACCTGCTAAGCGCCAAATTTAGCTCGTAACTGCAGCGGCGCCGGTTCGACTTTTATTTCTGTGTTGGTCGCACGAAATGAACCCCCCACCATGATTAGAACCCTTAGAGGACTGTGCCTACCTCAAATTCAAGATACTATCTGGGGGAA
>NW_027106458.1:415207-420156 GCF_000696795.3 Halyomorpha halys | reverse complement strand
ACATTTATCATGAACAATATTTATTTGGTATAAACTTATTCGCTTCCACAAAGTTATTCGTGAAATAAATTCACAACTGCGAAAGAGATTTGTAATTTAAACTGATATTGGTTTCTTAATTATAGAAGGAATTTTAGGAACTTATAGATCACATTTACTTTTATACTTCGAGAAGAAACAACCGAGCAATAAGAGTATGATACATGTTTTACGGAGAATAACAGAAAGAGAAAGAATAATACCAGATAACATATGATTATTGTACTACTGAACTTTCCACCATCATGTCGAAAGGTATACAAAAGTATACCTCAAGTTTTTTAAGGGCAAAACCTCTTACTTTCAGAGGCTTTTTACACTTTCACTATCACTAGTAGGCTATACTTAAAAATACGAAACCTTTAATATCATTGGAGGAAAGTAATAACATTGGGTTATGGATAAATAAAAATAACCTAATACTGCGGTGAATATTCAACCCTTTTAACATCTATTAAACCTTTTCCAAATTAACGGTTTTTTTGAGTTTCCTATATATTAGTTTTTATCTATTTTAAGCATGTAACACATGGAATAGTTAAGAGCATGTTTAATTTTTAAAAGAGGAAGGATACTTTTTAAATTAACAAAAGGATTATTTGGTTATTATTTAATGCAATCTTCTATATTTAAAAAAATGGTTCCACGTGAACCCTTCTATGATCGATACATTAGATATCATTTTTTTATGATAAGATTTACTCATTATGCCCTTGAATATCCTGAGTATGTAATGTACATTGTTCTAACATATGGCCAAATATAAATGCAACAGTACAATCCAGGTATCAACTGCATTATGTATTTATTTTCGTTCGACCTGGAGGACCAAATTATGTTAAAGCCACCACAAATCGACTATGTCTTTCTGAGGAAAAGCACAAATAAAATAATATAACAGAACACGCTGGCTTGGATGATTAACATTTATTTATTAATTAAACATTAGAAAATATAAACAAAACCTTCGAAAATATTTGGCGATGCCTAATATGACTAAGACACTGGACTTGGGGATGACAGAACATTTTGTCCCTAGTTTTCTTGTCAGAACCTGGCACATATTTTGAGGAAAGCTACATCATGATGCATCATTATTTAAATAAAAAAAAAAAAAAATAAATTAGGAGAATGAAGGACTATTACTAACTTTCCTACCCGCGTCATTCGTCCTCCTATTAATAGATGCTGGTAAATCCAGCAATGAATGATATCACCTTTCGCATTGAATATAAGAGCCAGGGGAAGGACATCTGTTGGCATAATGACCAGGAAATAAACAATTATAACACTAATTTAGTGGTTCTATCTTATCAAAACTTTGTTTAGGTTCCATTGGGCGAAAGTGTGGGTACCCGTACAACGATGTCTTTCTAGGCATAAAGGTATTGAATATTAAAACCGAAATTCAAAGTTAGGGTGTCAGTTTGTATGCATTGTCGTTGAATGAAACTTCAAAAATCTTCATAAGTTGGTTCGTCAGCTACAGAACAAAATTCTGTTTCAAAATGCTCACGTGATTTAACATTCAATAACCTGAGGCAATACGTCATCAATATTAATCCGGAAGGGTCCTTAAGATTCATATTTTTGGAGGCGGTTTCACTCTCTAACTCGATCTCAGCGAAATTTTTTAAAGATCGATATTCAAATTCTGTAATCGGGTTGAAATTAAAAATATTTAATAAATAATTTGTTGCAATAATTCGTTTATTGTCATACTTCTGTAACAGGGCTGCCCAGGCTTGTTCATAACTTTCAGAAGTTGTCATAATAGACAATATCGATTTTAGCGCTGAACCCTTAAAAGCGGACTTAAGGTAATGAAATTTTTGTATTTTACTTAAATTTACATTATTATGAATTAAAGAAATAAAGGTGTCTTAAAGCGAAACCCAATTAGAAATTCGCCCATTGAATGTGGGTAGATTTATAGTTGGTAATGTATTGTGCGATTCGAATTCAAATGTATTACTATTTTCGATAATATACTGGCTTGCGTCGGTGTTTTCCCCTGCAACCTCAAAAGACAAGGCTTCATAACACTTATTTCTGGTTTCGGACCGTAAAACGTCAAATCGCGAGGCTGATTCAACTTCTAAAATTTTAGCTAGAGATTTTGTCTCTTTAAGACACCCCTGAAATTTATCATAAGCGGTGTCTAACCTAGATAATCCAGCTTTTAATTACTTGTAATACCATTAATTTAATAATTCATCATCAAGCTCAGATTATTTAATTTTATTTTTATCAACTTTTTGTGCCATCACTTAAGTAATAAAATTATTATGAACAAATCTAATACTTATTTAATTACGAATACTTAATAAATATTTATATCCTAGGCTGGAAGAGCAAAATTATGAACAAATTTACGAATAAACGTTAATACCCAAATTACGTTTAAGCCACCTCAAATCGAGTATGCATTTCTGACGGAAAGCTTAAATAAAAGAACAAGACACGCTGGCTCTGATAATTAACATTTAACATTTTCAGTTAACATTAAAAAACATAAACTGAAATCGAAACAAAACCTTCAAAATAAAATATAGAACAAAACTTAAATAAAGCCGTACTCTAAGAAGCAAAATGAAATTTAAAAAAAATACTAATTATAAGATAAATTACTGATGGACGAACTCCGATGGGTTACAGGCGATAGGTGGGTTATCATAAGCATAAATCTCTTTCATTTAAAACAAAACAAATTTCTCAAAAAAATAAAATAAAATAATTAAATTCATACATACAACTGTTATTTGTACTCCTTGTACTAATAGGAATTTAAAAATACTAACTTATAAGACTATTCTCAGACCTATCTAGACCTACATACTTGAACTTTGGGGAACAGCTGGGACCTTCGAATATCAAACTTATCCAATCCTTTCAATCCAAAATCCTTAGAAATATAATCAATGCACCCTATTATGTTTCCAACCGAACACTGCACTATGACCTTTATATCCCTTTTGTCCTTGATCTCATACCAATCAAATTTTCAAAATTCTATATAATCCTTTCTATCTAATCATCCTAATCCTTTGGTTCAAACCTTATCCAGTTCTTCCCCTCCTTACAAACCACCGCAAAGGTTGAAACAGCCGTGGCCAAGAGACCGTTTGTAAAATAAATAGCCAGTAACCAAATCCTCCCCTCATGTGGAGTTGCTGCTTTACCGCTCTTACTCAGCCTCCATTGACGAGGGGAGAGGGCTGCGTTGGGGGTGGAGTGGGCTCGGGGATTCTCAGGTCGAGATTGTAAATATTGTACATAATCTATTTTTCAATATCCTAGGATATGTTCACTTTATTTATTTATTGTTTCTTCATGTTCATATACATACAGAGGTTTTCTTTTATTTTTTCATTTATTTTATTTTTAACATTTTGGTATGAATGTGTTCATTTATCATTATTACTCATTGCCCAAAGTTGTGGCAGATTGTAATATTCATCAACGTATATAAAATATATGTTTTTATAAAGTGCTATATAAATTTATAAATAGCATTTCCACCCTCCCTAAGTTGTCACAATTTACTGGTTTACACATTTTAAAGTGCATTTGACCTAATTTTTTTCCTTGTTGCGAAAATGATTGCTTTATATAAACAAACCAAATATCGATATAAAATCAAATCATCAGGGTATAGGCTTTATGAAATCGTACTACAACCTCTCTTTCTCGTTGCCTATTTTTTTTTACAAACATCTTGTGATAAATAAATTAAATTACAAACAAAATTTCCATCCTTATCCCAACAACAGAGAGAACTAAAAAAACATGATCTGATTGTAGGCATTTTAAACATTAATTTATTAAAATATATCAGATTAGCTCTGGTTTTTAGGGTATTTTTAAGGTAAACTATCAATACAACCAATTTTATTTCTACTTCTTCTTTTACGATAGATTAGGTTTCTTGATTCCTTTATTTCGCGCCACAGTGATACTACAGACTCCTTAGAGAAAATATATACCTAAAAGAATCTCTAATTTAATGTTTTCACTCACAAAATTTGTTAATAGATTATTTTACTGAAATTCTGAAATCACGAATGTTTGCATAGTAGAGCTGAGGGCTGTTATTTATTAACTGTTTTTAGTTTTTATGTTTTTAAAACTGGCAAATTGGGTAATATTAAAAAAAAAAAATTACTGTTCAGCTATCTTACTTCTACTATTCAATTGTAATTAAAAAAGAAATATGCAAAATTAGTTATTTATTTTTAAAATTTTATAGTTAATAGCTTTTTGTCTGTATTCCGAACCTGTCCTTAGACAGTTTTATTAGGTTTGATATTTCATCGATAGAATTAAATTTATATATTTTTTTCCTCAAGAGGTAGAATAATCTTTAAAAATCCCAAATCCTGAAAATTCGAGGCGTGCCATCCCTTCGCACCTCACTGGCTCTAAGTTTAAAACTTTTAAAAAGTAAAATGAAGTTCCTCTTTTGACGAGAACTTTCGCTTGATTGAGAGCACCTTTCAATAATATTGACTTCTTTTCTTATTTCGACATCCTTTTTCTCCTTTCACTTCATCGGAAATAAAATCTGGTTGAACTAAAGCAATTCTTTTTGTTCTTCAGTGTTACAGTTCACTGCAAATAATGAAATTCAATTACATATAGTTAGCTATGTGTTTTTAGGATCACACCCTTGCACGACCTTCATGACATAAAATCATGGAAAAGAAAACGTTTACTAATAATAAAATTAATTTACTGCTTACTTTTGTGTTGATATTCAAAGTTCCATGCTTAGATTCATCCACTGAAGTGAAATATACAAACCTGTGCAATGGATGTAGTATCAACCATACTACTTCAGATGGCGGAAAAAAATAGTGAGGTAACCTATACTAGGGGTATTCATGATCTTTGGTTTAACATGTTAAAGC
>NW_027106458.1:407685-413952 GCF_000696795.3 Halyomorpha halys | reverse complement strand
CATCAGCGTATGTTGTTAGCACTGTGTTAGGGTGGGTTGGGATGTCAGCTGTATAAACCATATAAAGAATGGGACCTAAGATACAACCTTGAGGAACACCGGCGGACTAAGAAAAGTAGGCTAGGTTATGATTTACTTTAAAGGTTCTATCAGTGAGGTAGGAGCGGATTGTAAGGAAATATGTTGGGGTAGGAATTGACGAAGTTTATAGAGCAGACCTGGATGCCAGACTCGATCAAAAGGTTAAAAAAAAAAAAAGAATTTACAAAAATAGTTAGAATTCTTGTAGGAGATAGGTCACTTAGGTAGTCAATTTTGTGCTTAATCATCTCTTTTTTTAGTGGAACAGAAGATTCCGTTGTAATTTTTATTTATTCAAATTACTACATATAACGTGGCTACTACATATATTTGACGTTGCGATATGTCGGTTGCAACGGTTCTTGCGTCTCTAAGTAGCCATAGTATAGACCAGTAGTAGTGATGTCGCTACAAATATATTATGGTGTTAGATATTGTTCATTTCGTATTTTTTTTGTGATGGATTCTGTTTAAAAGAGTTGTCTTTCTGTGTTTAGTTCAGATTGTTTTAACTGGTAGTTTCCGTCTTGAAAGAGAGTTAAAGAATAGCTTGCATTAAAACTCTATAACAATTAGAAGCAAACCTTTTGAAAATTCTTTTAGGCAATCCTAAAGTACTTATACACCTCTGGTTAAAACCGCTATGATAAGAATAATATTTAAACCACTCAACCTCTAGTTAAAATACTTTTCATTGACATTATATTGATAGCTTATATGATTAAAATGAGGCTTCATAATAAAATTCAGAATTTATCTCTTTACAATTGCTATTTCTCAAATTTCATAAATGTTCTATTGGTTCCACAGGCAGTTACGGGTCCGGAGAAAATCAGCAATAGTTTCATATACATTTAGTTAATAGAATGAAAAATCAAAGACATTATCAGTTTTCGTATCTTCAATATTAATTTTATAACAACTAATTTAGATTAGTTTGAATAAGTGAGAGGAGAATTAAGAGTTTTGTCAACCATTATATGTTTTAATTTCTGTCATTCTGAACAGAAAAAAAGGTTAGAATTTCTTCGCAAGAAATATTACTACAAGTAATTGTCTAAAAATTATTGAAATAGTCATTCTATCAACAGGAATACTAGAAAAAAAAAAGAAGAAAAACAAAGGTAGTAAAAAAATAACTTACCAATTCGTAGATTCATAAATGGACCCATCTAATCCAACTCGAAGACTCTGTAGTTCTAAATCACTTCAAATATTATGCTGTGGAGCATTTGTTTAACATAAAGTATAAAATTTGTAAACCACCTCAATTGGGAGTGATTCGACTTTTGTCTTTGAACCACAGGACTTGTATTCTGATCCATCTATCATAATTTATGGTGGATTGGAAGACTTCTTGCACTCTTGGCATTCCAGAGTATTTTCGTTATGTTAGCTTTAACATAGTAAAACTTACATCAGTTCAGTGCCACTAGTCCCACATTCCTAACTCGAATATTCTTCTCTGTTGAAGAAATATGATTATTTAAAGAATTTTCCAATGACACATGTTTTGTACCATAAAAATATACAACGACCTAATTTGGGACACTAGTTTAATTTAGAAGGGGTATGAAGTTGGTTTGTTAAAAAATTAATTGATAGCTACAGCACTCAATATTGTTTCCTAGAAATGTAAGCTAGTAAAAATATTAGGTTTACTAATAATATATTTGAAAGTTGCTATTAAATAATTATATATCTTATCACATGAAAAAGTTTATCAGTAATAATTATATGATTTACTTTCCCTCAACTACATTATGGAAGATTTATCCGGTCATTGATTATATTGAAATAAATATATATTTAATCTGGACTGCGTCGAAATTGTCAGTTTGCCAGATTTATCAGCGAAAATTGGATTTATTCCAGTAATGAGCCCATAATGGCTCTCTCCTCGCAACCATTAAAAAGAGAAATATTTCGTGTTAATGATTAGAAATGCGAGCGAGGAAATTGAAATAATCATCAATACTAGAGGTCCTGACATGACATTTTCCTATTTTCGATATGCAGTGCTCCCTTTTCAAAAGCATCAAGTAATAATAATGTTTTGATGAAAGCTGCTAATTTAATTTCAAAATGCAATGGAATACCTCGACCATCTTCACACTAACCTCTGTTAATCAACACGCTCTTAGCCCACCCCTTTTAATAAAACCTTAATATTTCAACTTATCTCCCTACCACTCGGTTGGCGGATGGTTCTCTCCTCTTAATTACAAAAATAATCAGAGATCCCGCTAACGAGAGGTAGCAGGAATTATGGAATAGGTGTATTTTTTTTTCTTCAGGAAAGAATTTCAGGCTAATCATTTAATTTAGGTCCAGAGCTGCCTTTAAGTTCTTTTTCTTTCTCCTTATATTTCTTTAGACTTGCTCTCTTGTACTTATTGAAGCAGGCACAAACTTTAATTAAGAATTAATCTTTTCATACAAAAAATATGGATAATATGTATGGAACCTTCAAATAGTCACGTGAACACCAGCACTATGTTTCCTTGACAATCTACCTTCACTCATAAGAAGGCTGGTTCAAAAAATGCCTACATTACATAAAACATCCACTAGAAAAAGTAAAAGGTTCAAGGCAATAATAAGCAAAGTGTTTTTTATTAAAATTTTTTAGGTTACTATTTTCTCAATACTTTTCGAGGGTTTTATTAGTAGAGAAAAGTTTTGCATGCAAGGGGTATCGTAAAGGTCCTAATGCTTTCAAGAAAGCATATAGTGGAAAATAACGGACATATAATACTAATTCAGCACTGCTGGTTCAAGAGGCAAATGATGCTAAAATAAATACTAGATAGTTGATGAAAGCTAATCGAAATATGGAGAAATAAATAAAGAAATGTTTTATTTATTAGAAGCTTAGTGGTACAGTGTATAATAATAAGGCACAATGCTACTAATTCCAAGGACCTGGGTTCGATTCCGGCTGTGGCAGATAATTATTATCTGTTACACAGTAGCCGTGAGTCAACTCTGTGGGTTCTAAAGCCCACCTGGGGCCTGTTTCATAATAAAGTACAAACTAATACTATTAGTCTTGTAGATGTATCTTAATTCAATTACACCGACTTGTACAACAGTAATTTGTACTTTAGTATTTTTTAACTCCTGTAATATCACTAATAGTCATCCCTATCATGAAAAAAATAAATATTAGTATTATTACCACACTTGTTTCTTTTCTTGTACTATGAACTAATACTATTAGCTTTCATTATGAAACAGGGCCCTGGGGTCCACTCAGCCTCATAAAGTGGGTACCCTTAGTTCAGGAAAAAAATATTGGTTGAGCGTGATCTTGAAAAGATCAATTCCTATGAATTGATTTATGTTAATTTTTCGGATTTCAAGCATATTGGGGTCACTTAATTTGTTAACAGGGATACCGAAAGAAAATAGAAATCAATATTATAATCACGTATTTGCGTTCAGATTTAACCGTTAGGATTTCTAAAATATTGTGGTCCCCTTACATGTTTTGTAAGTTACTATAGTTTTTTTTTGTTTTTTTTTCATTTTCTACACATCAAAACGAATATAAAGATACACACATATATTTGAAATCGGAAAGATTAAAAAAAAAAAATGATTCACAAGCGCGCAAACAAAAATTCTGACTACTATTTAGCTATTAGTTTTTGCTTAACTCACTGAACATTAGCTATCTAAGACCTCTGATGTACAGTAATCAAAGTAACCCTCTTTTACAATATCTAAAATAGGATAATAATAGAAATGAAAGTGAAGGCAAATGTGAATATAACTGTTTTTTGAGAAGATCAAAACAAAACGTATGTTTTAATTGCAAATAGTTTTTCTTATGTCTATGTCCGATTTTTCATATTCACCTACTTAAATTAACATTGTGGTGATGATTTCTTTTATATGTTTCTGCTGAGTGAAAAGGTTGGATTTCCTAAAATGACAATCATCACTAAACCGACGTGTAAATGTGCCAGGAATAATTGAGGTGTATGAAGAAAGATTTTATTGTCATGTAAATAAGTACTAAAATAAAACATTTGCGAACACATCATTATTTATTCATGTCGAAAATTCGCAATATCATTGCTAATATTTACTATATTAATATATATTATGGCGAGTTTCAATATCATTGCTAATATTTGTCTCATATGTAGGATGTGAAACATTTTGAGTTATCCGCGAATAATGTTTATGTAGTGGATATATCGAGGATTTCAGTAGCTAAAAACCATCCCTTATGGTACACCAGAAACTTTGCAGCTTAGAACCTTGCCTCCTATGCTCTAACATCAGTTCGAAATATGATATTTACCTTTGGATTAGTTTTTCAGTTATGTTAAATAATTCACTTAGACTAGATCGGGGTATAAGGGTTAATCTTTGATATATGACTCAAGATTCAAAAATTAATGTCTTTATCTAATGATATTACATGAATAATTCAATAAATTAAAATACTGGTATTGTATGGTACATGGTATTGAGAATAACTTGATATATTACTTATTTTTCATCCTTATTCGTAGTTTAATCTATGAGTATATTTTGGCCACAAACTTTATCACCTTATCTATTGGCATTTCCAAATTTGGAATTTAGAACTCAAATTTTTTTTTTTTTTGTTTTCTAGTCCTTCCAAACTTTTCCTTGTGTTTGTTATGATATAAAATAAGAATTCAAATAAATTCCAGATATTGAATATGAAAATGATCACATATTATTTATCATAACTAACAACTATTGAAAATAAACTGAAATGAAAATTTTCACAATCATTGGGGTAATGTTTAATTCTGCCTCCTTTCATTGTCTGCTCATTTGATTTGTTATCGCATTTCGATTAACTTATTTCTGTTAATCTGAGTAACTTTTTATTAGTTAGAAAAATATAAATATCTCACGCCAAAGTAAATGCTATAAAATATAATAGCTTTAATAATATTCTTCTTATGCGAGTACATATTTTCGTTCCTTTCTAGCGAGTTTTAACTGTCTTTGTTTGAGAAAAGGTTAGAATAGGTGTCTAAGTTCTATAACGTAAAAAACAATTTACATTTATAGTTCGTATGTGAAATTTGTTTTCTCTTATAATTTCAAACAATTTGTCACTACCTGAATTTCTCATAAAAAAATGTTGATCGACGTTCTAGGAGTTGCCTTCCGATATTTCACCTGAGGCTGAATATGCTTGTTAAAACTAATTCATCAGACATTTTTTTCTTGCCCAATTCGTTATTTATTAAAATAGCGTTACACATGGTTTTATTTTTTACCTACCTTTGTTATATTTTTTCTTTTTTCAAAATTAAACGGTTTTACTGTTACAACCCAAATCAATCAATCTCTTCTTTTATTCTCTGATTTTTTTCTATTCTCTATAACTAAGAAAAAAAATTGAAGGATATTTGCAACGCACTCATCCCACATATCTAATTATTTTCATTACTCACGAATGTGCCCCATCTGACTGTTTCATCCCCGAATTAAGGAAGTGATATTAAAGTTGTATGGGTTGAGAGGATTTTAATGACGGTTAGAGTATAGCATTAGGGGCTCTTGCTGGGAGGTCCCCTTGAGTTATAACCTATCTGCATAGTACTCCCCGTCTTTCATCAAGTCTTTCTCAGACAATTTGTATCGTCAGGCTATAGTCTGTCATGGTATTATTGTTTGCTTTTAATACAAACTGTAAAAGAAATATACTACTCAGGTTTTTGAACGATGTACTAAGTTTTATGAAATAAATTTGATTTAAGTACGTTCAACTGGATGACACACCAAAAAAAAAAAATAATAAATAACTAAAACTACTCTTACGTTTTCATTAAAATCTAATTTTGGAACTAATGAAAAAGCTTGTTGGTTGAAATATAAGAAATATCAGTTCCGAAATTAAAATAGAAGAAAACAAATTTAATGAATGCCTATTAAATTAACATAGTTGTATTGATTTAATACTAAGGCATTTATTAAAATTGCTTCTGTCAGACTCGTTATTTTTCATAAGGTTTTCCATGAATATTTTTTGACTTTGAGTTAACGCACTCAAGTAATATAAACATAATCTTTTCTTGGTTTTTGATTTTATTTTTCAGTCAGATAAATATAGTAGACATGCTCAGATCACTTAGTATTTTTTTAATATATGACAATTTACCTGTAGAACAGTAAAAATATACGTAG
>NW_027106458.1:403464-407005 GCF_000696795.3 Halyomorpha halys | reverse complement strand
TATCCAGAGTGGTTTAAAATGTAGTAATAACATTTTTTAAAATAAGGTTGAATATGTAGGAGAAATAGAAAAAAAAATCAATTCTGAAATGCAGTATGTATTTACTATTTTAATTTTCATTTCCTTTTAAAAGTGATATGCATTTGGGGCACCCCTGACATAATAGGCTTTGAAACCATACTCTCATCAATTTCCCCCCTCTCCATGGTCATCTTTATTCTAAAGAAATGATTTGATTAAACGACTTCGAAATGTTGTTTTTATTGATAAGTGCGGATTTGTCTGACTTTGAAAAGCTATCAAAAAATTAATTTATGGATATTTTAAACATTATTATAAAATACATCATAGAATTTATCTCTATAATTTAACCTTGAAAATAATTACCTATTATCATTGGTATTGATATTGTTAGTTGATTAACAATAAATTACTGTCAAAGATTGGAACTTCTAAGGAACCGAGGTAATTTAATAAACTTTTACCAGCCTTGGTTATTAAAAAATTATTCAGTCTATGTATAAAAGTTGATTTTATAATTTAATAAATAGAAATTACCAATGGGTAGTTCTGTTTCACTCCATTTTAACTAAGATCAAATTTACTGAATGTATTATAATGTACAGTTGTAAATTTCAACAAATATATTTTTTTAAAAAAATAGAAAGTTTCAATATAGCATTCCCTAATGAAATGTTGTAAGAGCGTAAATGTCTTTCATTCTATTTTTGTTTAAATAGAATGCTTCTTAGGGCAAGAATATAAAACCTCTTTCCTCTACATTACAGACCACAAATCCATTTTTTCCAGTATAGCATTACAACAAACAATAAACTTGAAATTATTTATCAAGACCTTTTAATAAACTAACTGGAAGTTTTTTTCTATGATTACAATCAAATTTTTATTATTAAAATTAGGAAAAACATTATATTAAGATTATACGAGGGAGGAATGTGTATAAAGGTCTGCATTTACCCCCTTTTTTCATATCCATAGATAAATAAGTTTAAAAAAACGTAGTATTAAAATAATGATTTAAATTTGTAAGTTTATCAGAATTTATTAACGTTTATTTTTATAGATCAACTTTTGGCTAACTTTAGTTTGTAATATAATTTCTTATTTATAACACTTTTTTAAAGACAAATACAGAAAAAAAATCTAGGTAGTTTAATAAGTCCTTCGACCTTCTATGGTGTGGAATTTCATTAGAGTCCCAAGCTTAAATGAGAGAAAGATTGGAACTTTTAGGAACCGAAGATAATCCAATAAAATTTACCAGCCTTTATCTAGACTATTAATAAAATTAAAACCCTGAATATTTTTGACTGAAGCAATTTTTTAATTCTTATCTCAATTAACTTTTACATATTTGTCATATATAAGACAAAGTTGTATGGTTATCGGGTCCTTTGTCAAACATAACATTCAAAGTTGTGTACTTATTCATATTTTGATGTATGAAACTGTGAAATATTCTATTTAGTATTTGCATTTATGATCGAGTCATGAGAACACCACAGTTATTAAATAACTTCTGATAAGTCACTTCTTATTTCTACTCAGCTGGAACAGATAATGAAAAGTTGGACAGAATCACTTTAATTTTATAAATATTAGATCTTATAATAAAAATATATTCCTACTAATGATGCCAATATATTTGTGTTTATCCAGTAATTAAAGTAACAATATTTAGTAAAAAACTTTGATAATACTTTATTATAAAATATGATTTCTCAAGAAAAGAAGGTATAGCCTATGAATTATTTATATTATATTTCAATAATATATAAACAAATATTAGAAGCGCTAAAATCTATTTATTTTATTTTTTTCAAATGAGAAATCTCAGAAAACCTACAATTGTCTCATTGTAACAAGCGTTACTATGGCCCAGGCAGAACGTCGAAAGGAGCTCTTCTAACAAATGTGAATGATGGTAATGGGTTCCTAAGGAAGAAAAGTTTTGCTTGAAGAAGTGGTCCCTCCTTGCCTTAATGGAAGCAGAGCATCACGTCTTTAAGGCATGATAAGGGGCTAGAACCAGACTCAATAAACGTAACAATGGATAGCGGTTTCTTTCTTGTTTTGGGTGTTGTTTTTTTCAACTTTTTTTCTTAGCATTATTTAATTTATCTATTGCCTACCTAAGGGACCGCGTTGTATTATAGTTTGTTCCAGACAAAACTGAAGTATAGAAATAAGCTGTGGAAATCATAATAACTGAGAACCAGATTTTTTAATTATAATTTAATATTGATAGACAGAATAAAAAGGCTAGAACAAACGTTTTTCAGTATCTGGTTATTTCGAATTTATAGCATCTTTTCAATGAAATAGAAATTTAAATTCAATTAAAAATATATATATACCTAATTTGGAATAATTTTGGTATAAACTCATATCAAAACATAATTATTTATTTCTGCTTTAACTTCAAGATGAAATACATATGAGAGAAGCTTCAAAGCATCATACCTTTTTTTATAGATTATTAATATGCCGTGTACGGGGCTTCGGACGTTCTAAGCCCGACTAGAAGTTCCCCGTACACGTATTATATTGAATATTAGAGTTCTTCTCCAACGGTATCGTGTTCACCAATTTACTATGTTATTATTATTATGAGGTGGCATGCAGAGATTCTTAATTATACAGGAAAGACTTTGTTACATATTTTATATTTACAATCATATATACATTGGCAAGAATAATTGTATGAGAGAGCATGATAGATCTGTTTCCTTATACTTTAATTTTTGTATTATGAATTGAGAAGTACCAGTTAGGATCTTTGATATTTATACTGACTCTATGTTATCAATTCTATTTCCATTCAAATTACAACGGAAAAGGTCTTACTTATTTTGATGCGCCTGTCAACCTTGGCAGTAGTAGTGGAGTGGATCTTGTGTCCCACATCATTCCATCTTTTTCCGACGGTCGCCGATGAATCCCTGTGATGTGTGACCAACTGGTCAGTTGCTCTCCTTCGCCCTTCAACTGTATTTTTCAAGTTCCCTTCCTCTGCCTCTCAACTGTTTCCTGCAAACTCTTGTCCTTCTCCCTCCTCCTGCTCTTTTTACTTCTTTTCACCCCTCTACTTCTAATCCCCTCCACTTCCGATCTCCGTTGTTCTCATTGGTCCTTCTATGCTCCCACTCTCTTTTACTTACCCTTTTGAGGGGGTGGGAAGGTCCAATGACCTTCGGCGAAAGTCGGTCTTTTCCTTCCCTTTCATTTTAAATTAAGGCGGTTTTCCTTCTTTGACAGAGGTCATCGCCTTTGTCCGCGATTTTTAGTGAGCCTAGGTGTGAGATAAGGGCTGTTTTAATACCCCTGCCTACGCAGTTAACATTTCCAAGGGGTGCGTGCCCTAGGCCAAATCTGGTATCTACATGTATCTATACATTACTTTTAATGTTTTGCCGATTGGGTCATTGACCGGGCGAGGCGTTTTCTTTGCTATGCTGACAAAAGAACTTACTTTATGTTCAAAATTCCAGCTGGTACCTCTCAAACATATAAATATATA
>NW_027106458.1:401605-403264 GCF_000696795.3 Halyomorpha halys | reverse complement strand
TGATCTAAGTTAAATTGGAGTGTTACAGGCGTGTAGAGAAACTACCCATTGGTAGCACTCTAATGACATTTTACATTAGCTGGTCTCGTGGCCATCTCCCTTGGTGTTTAAAATTAATTCTAGAAAGTACTGTAAAGCCTCCCTACGTAGTCTTAAACTTTGCCCCACTTTTTGAAAATTAAATTAAATACATATATATTAACTCAGAACAAATTAGTTTTCTTTTATTTATACTCTAAGGAGGCTGAGGTATAAATTTAAACTTTTTTGACTACCATGAGTTAGTTATTGGTATTGCTATTTGGTAGGGGAATAAATCCGGCAAGTGGGCCTCCTGGTCCTTTTTGCCAATCCCTGGCGGCTACCAAGGTGCGAATGTCAAAATTCATTGTTCAGGGCCACCGAGGAATAAATATTAACTGCTCCAGGTGGGAATCGAACCCACAACGTCCCGAACCGAGTGCTCTGGGACCTAAGCCCCAACCCACACGGTCGTCACGTCCCTATGAGTTGTTTATAAACTGCAGTTTATCAAGACAATTCTATTGTAAGTAAACCCATTTTTCTATGTGGTCTATATTTTCAAATATTAAAGATAAAATATGTTAAACCGCTTGGAATTGATTGAATTATGCGTTTTTCGAAATTTCAATTCCCACCTTTGTTGGACATAAGCTTTTTTTTGCCATTTAGCAATTTTTTGTTTAAAATTTTGCATTTATCGTAAACAAATTGTACTGTCGACCAATTGTGAAATAGTTTTATTTTTTATTTTAATTTAATGCATATCATTTATAATGAATTTCCAATAAAATCCCTTTTAGTACATTAAATATAAAAAACTGTATTTACTTGATGCAACATATTTCATAGTTAAATAAAAGGGTTTATCTTTAAAATGTTTATCATAACTGAGAATCTTACTTCTATTTACAATAGTCACTTACTAATTATAATTCACATTTTTAATAATAACAGTAATTAATTTTAAATCACATTTGAAGACGGATCAAGCCACACCAAAATTGAATGATAACTGAATAAGAACTCGGGATAGAAAAAGGCTGAATAAGAGGGGTGGAGTAAACCTGCTGTAAAGGGCTGGAGGTGTTTGAAGTTTTCTGGAAAAGCGTTCTGAAAACTTCAAAGAGTAGAATTTTAGTTTGCAATGAAGAAAGGAAAAAGAAGAGGCGGGGAAAAAACAGGGAAAGTTTTATATCGTTATTATCGGATGTTTACACTTCCAAATTTAAAAGTTTAATTAAAAGAGCAAAAAGGCCTCTGGAAATACATAATATTAGGAAAGTATTGTTACTGGAGATCAATTTAATTAGAAATATGAAATATAATAATTTTAAAACAAGAAGGCTTAGCGTATCCGGTAGTTAGTAACTGCTTAAAACCGGTAAGAATCTCAACGAAGTATGTACTTTGTTGTATTCGAATATCTCAGCAGCCTGATGTAACTCTGTAATTTTCCTGTTGGTTTCTAGCTCTTTAGCATTTGATAATCCGCGTGGGATAGCTCAACAAGCAAAGCACTCAACTCCTAACTCACTGTCTCAGGTTGTAGTAGTATATATATTTATATATAAGTTAGTCAGCTGGTACTTCGATGTCAGCTGACTGAGGAGATCAGCTGATCATGTGTATATATAA
>NW_027106458.1:400994-401555 GCF_000696795.3 Halyomorpha halys | reverse complement strand
TATATATATATAAGTTATGGTTGGACAAAGCCTGTATACATCTCTAATCCTAACTCCCCATGTAAATAAACCTCAATAATGTATAAGAAACATCACAGAGATAATAAAGCATATCTTTCTAATAAGCGTGCGTTACAATTCTGTTTCTTTTTTTTTTTTTTAATACTGGACTCAATAAAGAGAACACACGAGGATGCCCCTCACCTCCGGATTTAAAATAGCACCATTTATAATGGATATTTCATAAGTAACAAATAAACACTACAGGTAATCTTAAAATACCAAAGGTAGCAAAAGGTAATACACAAAAGTAATGCACTTATTAATTCACTTTTCTTTTCTGTTTTAGAGGGATCGGAAAAAAAACATTCTATTTCTGGAACCCGTGAGAGTCATTTCATACCCTTTTCTATATGGTTCTATTTTAAATCCGGAGGTGAGGGGCCTCCTCGTGTTGTTCTCTTTATTGAGCCCAGTATTTCTATATATATATATATATAAGTTATAATACGGCAAGGCGTATTGTCCGCCTTAATACTCCCTACCCATGTAAATAAACAC
>NW_027106458.1:386954-395179 GCF_000696795.3 Halyomorpha halys | reverse complement strand
TATATATAATACATGTCAATCAGCTGATACGGTCTGTCAGCTGTTATCGAGCTTCTCTCAGCAGCTCTTTCCTTCTACTAGCCTCCACTTTCCTGAATTGTATAGCACTGTCCTAATATTTATTTTACCCATCATGTCTCTGACATTCAAGTTATGATGGACCACTGCCCACAACTTTTGCAAGGCCATCACATTAGCGGTCATTTCATCTTCTTCCGGCAAAGTACCACGGTAGTACCATCTGCGCCCTATCATCCGAAAAAAATTTCGAAGGCGCTAACCCTGTGACTGGTTTTATGCTGCGACTGCCCGTTCCATCTCGTCATCAGGCTCAAGTCCTCTTTCTAGTTAGTATACTCGTAGGTGGTTACTTAGAATGCTATGAAGCCGCTCTATCCATCCGTGGCTCTTGGGATGTTGAAGAGTGTTGAGGTGCCACACCACTTCCAATATTCTCATTTCCTCTCTGAAGCTTGCGTTGATAAGCCAAGTTTACTCCCTTTATGATGTTACGGGTCTCTGAGGGTATCTACCATCGATGTGCATCGAATAAGCGATCGATCAACCCCGATATTTTCCGTTCTCGATAGCCGCAGGAACTTATTCTGGATTCCCATACCGTCGCATTTCCAACATATAAATGGTGGATCTTACCGGCTTTGGATGCTTCTTTCAGCGCTTTGCATATTTGATCCTCTTTAACAACCGGTTGTGACCAGATAGTCGAAATCGTACTACTATCGTACTTGCTCTGTTCCATCTTCAGCAACCCCGAGGTTTTGGTCTTCCAAATAACCTGGTACCTCTTATTGTTTATAATATCCTCCAACTCCTCAATTTCCGTCCTATCTGTCATCGTATAAACTTTCTTCTGCGGACGTTTCCTCCCTAATCTAGTTCTCTGGTGAGGCTGATTGCTATTCTTCTTCCGGAGTCCACTCTCTCAAGAACTGCCCTCCAACTCCAGATATTTCTCCATGATCATCTTCTACTGCGTTTATCATGATCGCTCGCAAAAGCCAATCTGCTACAACGTTTTCATTGCTAGGTTTGTACGTTATGTCTATGTTATACTGTCTCAACAGTTCCTTCCATCGTGACTCTCGCGGACGATTCCTTTAACTTCCCCCATTGCAGGGGTCGGTGGTCCGTCTGGACCCTAAATCGTCTTCCAAGCAAGTAGGGTCGAAAATGCTCCTTTGCCCCACACGATTTCCAGTAGTTCTCGTTTCAAGGCACTGTAACGTGCTCCTGCCTAGTACTGGTTCCTTCTACAGTTGGTTTATACATTTATGAATGTTCCATTTCCCATTACTATTCTTTATCCTAGCTCCTACATTATGTAAAATATCAGAATCAATAATCAGCTAATAACCCTAGGCATGCTACTCACTACATGAATTGTTAAAATGTCCCCTTTAGCTCCCCACTTACCCAGTCCTATCTCTAGCTCCCCCTCTTCACTACATGGTCCACCCAGAGTGATTGATTTACATTTGCAAACCTTTACTTGGAGTGTCTTCCCCTCTTCGCTCAATATTTCTTGTACTTCTCTACAAGGAATGGTGTTTGAACTTACCGTGTCCACGAGACAGCTTACTCCTCCGTTCTCTCGGATTAGCAGACCGCCCTGCTCTCCTTTCTCGTGATAGTTGCTCAATGTGCGGTCGCCTCTCCTGCAAACGTTTCTTCATTCCTCCTGGCCCTCGCCTCCATGCGCATCCTTGGCTCCTTTGGTCACGACCATTTCTTTGTTCATCCACTTAGTCTTTAGTTTGTGATACTCCAGGAACTTCCGTCGACTCACTTGACGATCCGCTCACTCTCTGCCGAAGCCTTTTCCTCCGTACTTATTGGGCATTGACCTCCATTGGCTCACCTTCATCCATATTTCTTCTTCGATATATGTATGGGCACTGGCGGGCGATGTGTCCTTCGTTTTCATACTCGAAACACCGAGTTCGGAAAGACTGGGCCACCAGGTGCCCACGTTTGCCGCAACCATGATAGTAGCGGTCTTCTTGGCAGCTGCTGGTTCTTTGTTTTACTTCTCTTGATCTTTTGTCCCTGTTCAGCGTTTTCTCCCAACTGCTATACTTGTACCCTTTTCTTCTCAAGAGCGGCGGAGTTTCCTTGGTCGGTTGTACGAAATCCTCTTCCATCCTGGTTCTTCTAACATCCATTCTGGATTCCTGTTCCCTGGTGCTTGTGTCTATAAACTCCTGAGCACACTCCACGAAGGAGCGTTCTCTCGGCATTCCCTCTTTTGCCAACTGAATCTTTAGGTCATTGGATAGGAATTGGATCCGACCCTGCACCTGAATTGTCTCCATCATTTTGTTGAGTTTATCGGCGATACTGTTGTAGCGTGCTAGGAGCTCTGCGGCATACTGCCCATCAGACTTTCTAGGGTTCTTTGTCTCTCTAATCATCATAAATATGTCTTCTTCTGGGGCTCACCGTCCTCTTCCAAATGACTTCTTCAATCTGGCCTTGATCTCGCTCCATGATGTCTCCTCATCAGTTTGAATTTTATTAAGGATACTTCTTTTCACCCTGCAATCGACTTTTTCCGTTAACTCCTCCGTATCCTCACTGTCGAGAAGGTTTTCGGCTGTCTTCGCATCTATTTGACCAATCAGTCGATCAACCCCTTTTTGGAAATGGCTTCACTCCCCTGTCTCCCTGGTGAACCTTTGAATATCGGAAACTGCCTTGCTTAGCCCTGGGCGGTTGCCGTGCGGACTTTGATCTCAGCGTCGTGGCATGAGCTTACGCCAGTGATACTTCTGGTAGTGACTGAATCTCGGCCGAAGGTGGGTTCCTTGCAGCTACAGGTTGGTCGACTGCCCCATGGAGGTGGGTTTTTGAAGTTCAGACCCTCAAGGTTTACAACTTCACCTCTCCCTATTCCGTTACGGCCAAAATTCAGAGATAACAAAGAAAAAGGGGAAAAAAAATAATTTTTTTCGGGACTAAAAATTGTTCCGGTTTCGAAAGTTGCCGATTTTCGGCACTACTTCTATGAATTCGAACTTTGAGCTACGTTGTTATGGTACATTTTTTTTTTAATTGTTAGATTTTGATTTTGCTATATAATTTAATTTCGTTACCTTACGTTTTATGGATTACAAAATGAATGAATTAAGCTATTATTTTTAGAATATTAATAACTAAACATTTTACAGGTTAGTTTTAATTGATAATAATTGAATATTTTGCAAGTACTGACCTCCTCAGAACTAAAAGTTAAGTAATTAATTTGTCCCCAGTTTCACTCCCTGTAATCAAGAATATGTAGAAAATATTAGTTATATACAAGTCATTTTGACTATTAAGACTTAAGTAATTTTTTTTTTAAATATACTTATATTTCATAAAAATATATATCTTTAACAATAAAAATGAGTAGGTCAATCATATTCCATTCCGTCATGGCCCATTTAGTAGTCTATATCATATTTTATATTTCATGTCTAGTTTAATTTAATCTATTCATTACTATATGAAATACTGATTTTTAATTTGACATTTATGTATTAAATGAATTTAGAAAATTACAGTTTAAAACAAAATAGATCATTCAAAACCTAGCTTTTCTCTTAATATTTTACTACTTTATCTTCCAATTTCCAACAATACTAGAACGTTAACTGAAATATTTATTTGCATCTACCTTTCCTAGAAAATATTTAGTGCATACTGGTGAGTGATTATTTAAACAATTTAAGTAAACTAAAAAAAATAAAAAATATGCAACCTTTCGGTTTGTGCTTTAAATAGTGTTATATGTGAATGTACTCCTTTTCACTAAATACCATATATACTATTTATCTGGCATTTGTTAATATTTTATAAATAAATAGTTCTATATTGTTATAAGAAAGAAAATGAATATAAAATCTACGTTTTATTTAATTCTCCTTCAATTCTGATAAATGATTGCCCATGTATCAGGATTGGCTATTATTAACTTTAAATTCAACTAACTTTGAAATAAATTAGGCGTTATTTTTGTAGAAAAGATAGATTATTTTTGTTGCTTTTGCTTACTAATTTTCCTGATAGAACTTCATTTTCCTCATAGACATAGCGGGGAGAGACTAGATTCTCTGGAACCATTTGACGACATTACCCTTTTTCGTTCCCCGTATGACGAAGGCGGTGAAGCGAGGTGCGAATCTGGCCGTAGTGTCCGACGGCTCATACATATTCATCCTTCTATCTCGTAGCTTTGATCTATCTACATATTTTACGTGGTATGCCTTGAATTCCTAAGCCCTGCCAGAACCTGTTTAAAGCTTTGGCTTCTAGAGCTTCTACTATTCCTTCAACCCCTACCTTTCTGGGTAATGTAATAACATCTCTTCCCAGCGGATTCTCAGTTTGGCCGTGACGAACAATAGGGTCCTGGTAAAGAGTTGTTCAGAGCTACTTTAACCCGTTTGAAGTTACATTCATAAATATTGATATGAAAAAAACTTTGAAGGGAAAAAAAAACTTTATTTTTTCTATAATTTAATTATTATTATTTACAACTGTATTGAAGTATATGCGATGTGAATTATATTACAATGACATGACACTTTTTTAACGAAGAATCTATCATTTCTGGAATAGAAGATCGCTGGGCCATTTTCTTTTCAGACGCATAGAAGAAATATCAGGAAATCCTTCATTAAGTAATGAAGGCGAAGTAAGGTTAGAAAGAAGTGGGTTTGGATGGTTAGGGAGTTTATCATGGAATGATTGGTTTCTGGTCCTGGTCAAACCGGCAACATATGAATCCTGATGGATGACTTGATTTGGTACGAAGTAAGGAGCATTAAGGATTATTTATTGTAAGGATTGGGTACGAGAGGAATTTGATGGTTTAGTGGAGCTCCAATGCTCAAATAGACCTTAATCCCTAATAGATTCTAATTCCAAATAGACTATATTATGGTCATATAAATGAGTATTTTGCAATTAGTTGGATGTTTAGATCTGAATGGTATTAAAACTATGATAGCTATTATCAATACAAAAAAACTTTTAATATATAGTTTTTTTCTTTAAATATTAAAGCTTCATCAACTAAAGGCCATTTTCATGTTTATTAACACCTGCTTAATTCTCTGCTTCATTATTATTTTTATCTTGATACACAACCTATTAACTGCAATTTTTAAGAATCTTGGAGTTATCTTTTGTTAACACCTCTTTCCTGGAGCAACCATGTTTTCGCATCTCATGTGGATAATGCGTAAGCCAAGAATGCCAATGGCCATTATCATCTCTTACTTTTATAGATTTTTATTTATTTGTTTAAAATTTACCAACAATTGTTTTGTTTTTTACGTAAGTTTGTTGCTAGACAATTGTTGACCTTAGCAAACCTTGGTGGCTATCGGTCGGAATAAAAAAAAAATTAAGGTTATTCTCTGAATTATTTTTCCGTGATCTAAAAAAAAACAGTTAACGCAGATGTGTTTGGTTTTGTCCACAAAACTTTTCTTTTTTAATTCAAATGCATGGAGATTGTTAAAAGAAATGGGTTCGTTTTTAATTTAATAAAAAATTACATGAAATTTTTGTATAAAAATAATAATATTTAATATAGACACTTAATACACTCACACACGCACGCACGCACGCGTACAAACGCACACACAAACAATTTAGAAAATTAAATTAAAACGTTTTATCACCAAAAATAAGTTCATACATTTAGGATAAAACGATTACATGATGTTATTAAAAAGTTTGCCACTTGGCAGTATTGCAAAGGTTGTACTCATGATTTTTAACTATTATTACTTTTGAATAGTTTCTAATATTTTGTTGAATTATCATTAGAACACGTTTAAGTATAATCGTTTCATAACTGCGTTTTCCTCAGTTTAACTTCAAAAGGTATTTAAAAATCAAGAAGGGTAAAAGAGCCCCTTGAGCAAACTTGAAATCCGCTTTGTACTGTGCTCTGCCGACTACAAGATTGTGGCCCCCGGTTGGAAGGCCTTTGTGAGAACCACAGCGGTAGGGTTTTGTACCTGTTATCAATTTGACACATTAATTTACTAAAGCCATACAAACTTCACCCTCCATTCGAGGGGAGTCGACTTGGTTCTCCTTGTATGAACCGAATTTTCAACCTCCGTAAAGCATTCCTCAACAATAATCTGCAATAATGCATGAATATATTTTCATTGATTTTTTTATGATAATTATTTATCATGATTCTAGTATGTCTGTTTTTTCTTTTTATTAGCTGTCTGTTATAAATTCCCATTGTCATAAAATTATTCACTATTCCCATCAAAACTAGAAGACCAACATTAGCTGATTTAATCTAGAATTGCAAGTTATATAGCACCGTCTTTATAGGGAGTAGTCATCTTCGGTAGGTAAACCATTTTCTCACATGGAAAAAATCAATTACTTTTCTTTTAAAAGAACAGAATGTACACAAAACCCATACATGAACTGCATTTTTTTCCACAGAAAGCCGGTGCTCTACCCTCAAGATTATTGGCTTTAGGAAATTGTCTATCTATTTTCTTAAATGTATTCATTAATTAATATTTCAGATATTTCTTTTGTTTAAAATTCTTGCGTGCCTGGGCATGGGACTACACGCGTGTACCACTAGGTTAACTATCTTACTTCCCCTTCTCCATTTTTAAATTACATTTTTTTTCTGTGATATCATTTAAAATTGTCTAGACACATTTTTTTTTTTTTTTGTTATCAATATGTGTAATACAATTATAATCACCGCATGGAGTTCATACTATTGACTGACTTTCTATTTGCTATTGCTTCATTGTTTATCGTCTGTAAATATCAGTTAGAACTATATGTATGTAACTATATATCTGCGATTTACAGATGAAGAATCTTTTCTGATAAAAAGTTTCCATAACGGTTTTCAGTGCTAAATTAAATAAATGTAATTATGTCGTTGAATGAATCAAGCAGTTTCTAATGTGAACTAATCAAATACTTCCCTTTGTAAAATAAAGGATTTAGTGAATTTCATTTTACACAGAGAAGTATTAAATCTAAAAGAATCTAGAATTAACCGAATTTCAAGAAAATTTGGTTTCGAGAGTGGAGCAGGATGCTCTAAAGAAGTAGGAATGGAAAACCAATAGGGAACCCTTATCATTTAACAGTTCTAGTGATAACACCTTTGGCCTAATGTCTCTTTGACTGCCTCGATGTTTCGTTGGAAAACAAATGTTTATTCAATTGATAATCTGTTCTGAATCTGTTTTCTATTTTTTACTTTTTTTCTTGATCTGAAAGATCGAATCTAAACTACTCCGTCAAAGTTTCTTAATAGTTATGTGATACACGTTGATTTCTAATTCTAACCACTTTTTCAATGTTAAAAATTAACTAATTTTTTGTCTTAGGTTATCTCTTCCTGTTTCATATAATTGTTTCTAAAGTTAGTTCAGCGTTTAGAGGCTTGGGAAGCCTATCCTTTTAATAAGTGTTTTTTTAATCTTCGAGAGATTGTCCTTGATCAAGAAATACTGTATTTGCATTTTTTAAATACTTTCCATGGATTTCTTTATTTTGTTTGGGAGCTTCCCAGCGGTACCGGAAAATGGAATAAAGAAGTTATGATAACAGAAACCACTTTTACGATGCATTATGGTATAAACTAGCGTGGTACTATATGAAAATAATAGCAACCTGTACGGCCTAGTAAAAAGTCACCTTGAAGATAAGTCGGATCAAGATTAGATGTACTTCCTTTGCGATAAACTTTTATAGAAAAGGAATACCCATAAGGGATCATTCCTGCAATTGCCTGTGTTTTGGCTAGCTACGATTTGGTTTCGGTAACGTCCTTTATTCTTCATTCTGAAGAATGTATATAAGGAAAATTAAAACCATGAATAAAATAATATTATTTTAGTGCGGTTGTTTATCTGTTTTCTTCTCTTTTTTCTTTAAGTTTTTATTCTGATTTCTTATAAGTATATAGGTAAACGCCAGACACCAGATCTTAGGGAAGTGTATGTGTGTCTAACTACCGATATTAAAAAAAATTGTATGGGTGAAGAAGTTCAGTGAGACCAGCCCGGTGAGCATGAGTAGAGAAGAGATAGATTCCGTTTTCAACATTTTAAATTGTTACTTCTACAGCCCTTTGTAAATCAAAGTGCAGCTACACGCCTTTCGGTCCACACAGCAGGGTAAGGCTGAATACATAGAAAAAAAAAAAAAAA
>NW_027106458.1:377725-380069 GCF_000696795.3 Halyomorpha halys | reverse complement strand
ATATTAATAGATCCTTCCGTAAATGTTGTAATGGTAGTAAAATGCTTTTCGAGGATCAAAGAAAATTTATAAATATATGTAAACTACCAAGCATTGGTGATTCAATAAAGCAATATAAACGTGGATATAATTAACGTTAATATTTTAGTGGAGTAGAGTGTACTTCATATTGTGATGTATAGTGATCTATTGAGTAATGATATAACTTTCCTTGATGTTATCGATTATATCATTGGTCAACGACAAAAGTTTAGTACAAAAGAAAAAAACGGGTTTTGTTCCGATAATTTTAGTCTACAGAAATTAGAAGAATTGTTAATAAGAAATTAAGTTGCATATGAAATCATGAATAATTGTAATAATTTATAGCGCTAATATTTTCAAGTCATTACGACATGTCACAATCTCACATGAGGAGATCATAACACAAAAAAGGCAATCCTTCCCCGCCGGACCCACCCCACTAAGACCCTCGGGGAGCGATGGCCCTAAATCACTTTTGGAATATTAGCTTAAAACGGGAAGAGGAAATTTTAAGATAGTTAAATCGAGCAATATTTAATAAAGCGCCTGAAATTGAAAAACGGCAAATTTAATAGGTTGGTAATTTGTGTTTTAAGAAAACCGGAGATATAAAGAGGAAATCTTGGTGAATTAAGATTGTTTGAACATTCGTAAAAAAAAAGGAAATCCGCTAAAACTGGAGGTTATATTAGAGGATATATCACTTTTAATTTATTTCATTTAAAAAATCTCCGGGTACTAATTTTCAAGCATGTTGTAAGCTTACCAAAGCAGATACATTTTTTTCTGAAGCTTGTCGGTTCATACGAGGGGTAAAAATATAATAATATTTTATTATAATTAAAAAATACGGATGTAGGATAGAGAAGTATAATCAGAAAACACCCACATTCTATGTTATTTTTTTTCAAGAGATCTCTTATTTTCAGCAGTAGCTTCAAAATTTTTAATTTACTTGGCCTTCTTTCTTCGAAATTCCAGTTCAATAATCGTTCTGCTTGACTAGGATCTCAGGCAGGTAACAATTGTCAATTGAATTGAAATAAAGACATTTTTAAATATTTTTAAGCAATTCATAGGGTTTTAAAGACACAAGGAGATTAAGTTTAGTATTGACAAAAAGCGATGTTGGTTTTGCAACGAAAACTAGTAACCGTTTAAAGTAATGAATAGCATACTAGTTAGCTAATATTGTAAAAAAAACAAAAAAAAAAAAAACGATTTTGAAAAAAAAATGAATTTTGTGTAATTTCGTGTATTTGTGATAAATTATAATAGAGAAAGTTGACTGTGATAAAAAGTTTTAATTTTTAATTTAATGTGAAGAATTAACAAATTGGGGTAATTTATCCAGCATATTTTTTTTTAAATGAGGTTGTTCTCAAATTGTCCTTGAGAATGGGTGAATTGGCCGAAACACCGTATGAAAATAAGAATTGTTTTGAGACAAAAATTTATTTATTTAAACAATAATAACCAGTCTCAAGAAATTTTAAAGATTATATATAAGGTACACAGTTAGTTAAACATTAATTAATGTATTGAATATGCTATAATGTAGTAATTATAAACCGTATGTGTTTTGTAAAAACATTGAATCGATCCATTTTCTGGATATTTAGTACTTTTCTTGGTATAGCACATTATTTTTCAATGATTTTTTTTTTGTGAACCTGGTACATTTATCATTGTGCATTCCTCACATAGATAAACTAATTGCTATCAATGGCCATCAATCAATATACATAACTCCAGTAAAAGATAAAAGAGTGGAAATACCAAATTTGTTGAATCCGTTCCGATTAAATTCCATGAATTCCACACGTACATCCACTTTATCATTTTGTTGGTTTTTAAATTTACTTATTGATCAGTAATGCTACAACGAACTTTTGATTGATGAATTCTATAAAGTCATATTTTTTATTTTCATCTATTCAACTTTTTTCTAGGTATAAATTTATAAGGAGTATGAAATAATCAAGCATTGCAGAGTCCACTAAATTTACTTTGTAAAAGAATATTCAGTGTGTCATTAAAGCTTCAAGCTTCCATTAAGCTTCCACCCCACAAGCCTTAATCTGTTTAGAAGAGCCGTAGCGGGGCTTGAGCAAAAGCAATTAAAAACAATCCAATTCGATGTATTAAAACATTCGATGACCCTAGTGGTGGGGTGCTAATTCTCGAACTCGAAGCACCACAGTAGTAAGTTATAACTACGATTCAGTAGGTGCCGTTTTCAAGTATTTAGAATCCGGGAGTTGATTATTCAAACTATAATGTAGTAGTGAGGTGTAGATAGTTGACCGTAGATTAATGA
>NW_027106458.1:364724-377550 GCF_000696795.3 Halyomorpha halys | reverse complement strand
ACCGCACCCCCCGACAAACTTCTCCAGTTATAATGTATTAGATACAATGGTTTAATAAAGTATATTATAATATGATGTAGACATATTTTTGGGATTTTTTGTATTATGTGTAAATGAAGATCTGGTATCACATCAATACGATTAACTCATCACACATTGCATTAATATGAACATTAAAAATTTATCATTTTTTAATTTTTGTTATTTGGTATATTGTGGTAGTGTATAGCTCAATGGTAAGGCATTGTGCTAGTAACTCCAAGGACTCGGGTTCGAATCCGGCTGTGACAGATAATAATTTTTGCTTTTACTGTACCCCAGAGAGTTCCCGAACCTCCGAGGGTCCGCCCAGTCTCATTAAGTTCGTACCCATAATGGGGCTAAAATCAGGCGGTCAAACACGATTCTGACTAAATCAGCTCCTTACACATCCGCTGGTCTTATATCCAAGTACTGCACACCTGACCCTTCATGGGTTAAAGAGGTACATATTTAATATAATTTATTTGGTATATTATATTTGTTATCATTTTTAAGAACATTTTTTTCTCATTTATTAGATCTGCAGCTTTATGTTATAAAATTAACTTAAAAGTAGATGAACAAACGTATTAATTTATATTTCCTTGCATTATATAACTTTATATTTTTATCTCCCTAATTATGTTATTTTACTGATATATTTAATTACCTATATATAAGTTTTATTTTTCACTACTTTTATTACTTTATTTTTATTAATTTTCATTCTGTACACTTATTTACTTTAATCATTCTTTATATATATATTTTTTTTTATTCATTGGTTGTTATCTTGTCCTTTGTTCTTAACCCTGATGAAATCTGGAAATTCTGGTGAATACATTGGCCCTATTAAACGTTTTGTAACTTATTTGTGTTATTTTGTGAGCGCATCCTCAACTTCACATCTTCTCATCTTCTCCTCATATTCTCCTCATATATAAATATGTCTTATGTTATAGTGTGGTGATGTGATTTTTTTAATTCCATACCCGTAGTTTTGAATAGTAGGAATATTAAAGACTGTAAAAAGAAAAGTAACTAAAAATTCAATTAAATAATTAAATACAAATTATTAACAATGAAAAAATTAGTACAGGTGAGAAAAAATAAAATTAATTTTATATAAAATTCAGGACCAAGTTGTAGAAGCATTGTCTATTGGTATATTTTTGGTATGTTTGTAGTTTTTTACAACTGTCTTCTGCAGTTTTTGTATGAACGGGCTGTGTGAAATGGGAGTAAGACAGGAGGTTTTGTGCGGGTTAGTGTGAGCATTGTTTATCTTTGGGAGCTGAAATTCAGACATCATAAATGAAATTATGATTTAGCGAGTGTAGTTATTTATTATCCTCATACATATATTTTGAATGACCATTAATTTCCTGTAATGAGAGTAACAGATGTAGTGAGCGGAATATGTTATTATTGGACAAATGATTTTTTTGTAAAGAATCAATTTTTTCTTTGTGCTAATTTAGAATATCGTTTAAAGTATTGTATCTGTTGTTTATATGTTTAAAAAACAATACACAATGAAACTTTCATTCGTTGAAAGTAATACTGTTTTTCTATTTACTGTGATTGGCATCAATAGAATATCTAATATAAAATTCAATAATATAATAGAGTGAAATATGATACAATTATTGTGACGTGTATGAAATGTTCTTTTATGTAATGAAGTTGTTTCATAATCTTATTTTGTTTTCAAATTGATATAAGTCAAAGACGAACTATCGTTTTGCTGTATATTATCTAATCTTTTATTAGTTTATTTTCAAACCAGGAAGAAGTTTTATTTTATTTATTTTTTTTAAATCGGGGCATAACGTCAATAAATGGGTTGAATCTTATTCTAAAAAGATAAATTAAATTAACTCTCTATATTTCAATTATAATTAAATATAATTTAACTAAAATAAATACATTAAAAACATTCTTTTCGGTTGTTTATGTTTGCGGTTAAGCATTGGACAGTATTTATGTAAAAGGTTATCTATATCCCATTCAAAGTTTTAATTTAATTGTTTTTTATTTCTTTTTATTGGCTTTTCAGCGAGCCAGCCTTGGTTGATCTGCTATCGAATATACGCTCACTAAGCACAAGCACGGGCTGATCGCTGCTCAATGATGTTTTTTTGGGAGAGAATGAGAATAGGGAGGATAACTCGTTATTTTCTTCGAGGGCGGATTTACATTTTTAGGAAGATTCTATCTCACCGTCCGTCGCTCCTATCGAACAAAATAAACATCTTACAAATCCGTTCTCTCGTGCTTTCGAGAAATCCTTCAGATATTATAGCATAATATTTTCCCATACTGGTTTTCCGATTTCGAATCTAATAGTGTTCTCGATTCTTCTAGCACGCGTAATCTAAAAATTATTTATTATTGTAGTTATAATCTCTTTACTAACGAGAATTTTTTATAATAATTATGATATTTATTCTGATTCCTGTCGTTTGTTTCTTGCATTTGGAGAAAAAAATTATCTCAGTTCTGAAAATAAAATTATGATAATAATAATTACTTATTTTAATGTGTTATTTAATGTTTAATGCGAAAAAATTTCCCATGAATGTAGTTTCTGCGTATAATTACAAAGTGAAACGTGTTTTATACTGTTGATACTTGAGAATATAACTTCAATTGTACTTTACTTATATGTAACAACATACCGACTCGTCGCCTGCGCGTGTTGCAGTAGGAGCTTTACAGTCTTAGGTTTCCTATAAACACAGCTTAACATATACCTGCGTTTCAATCTTTTTATTTTTTTTTCCGAACCCTCTAAAACAGAAATAAGAAGTGAATTAGTAAGTGCATTACTGTAAAAAGAAAAAGTAATTCGTGTTGTGTCTTACCTTTTACTACCTTTGGTATTTTAAGGTTACCTGTTATATTTAACTTTACATATGAGCTATCCATGTAAGGAGCTATTTTGAGTCCGGAGGTGAGGGGCCTCCTCGTGATGTATCGCATATAAAATAAAAAGTAAAAATAAAAATAACAATAAAAATAAAAATAATAAAGACGATAGATAAGATGAAATAATAAGAGAAGTCAGAAATCGAAAAGAAGTGTGAAGGAGGGGGTTGGGGTGCATCAGAAGATGGAGCTATGAGGTGATGTTAAAAGGGTTTTTGGAACCTTTCCTGCCCTGCCACCTCGCAGGAAGGGGGGATGGGGTGATAGACTGGAATACTGGATTGAAGGAAGCAGGGAGACTGTCGAAGAATTTAATGTGTCTCCGTGTGATGTGTTGTTGTACAGTTTCTAACTGTAGTTCGTTATGAATGTGTGCCATGCATGTTACGTCTTTCCAGAGATGTCCCTCGACATATCTTCTGTACTGTGATGTTTTGGTATTGTTGTAGTGATTTCAGGGCTGTTGGGTAAAGATAGTGTAGTAGTGGTGCGCCGTGTATGAGTGATGGTCGTAGTATTACTTTGTAGATGAATAATTTGAGTCTGAGTGACAGCCCTGGTGAGTAGATAAGGTGTTTCAGTTGGTATGAAGTTTGCGTTTCAATCGCACGTCGACTGTGATCATATGCGTTTCCTCAGTCGCTACCAGTGGTTTCAGGATGCTCCTCGACGGAATTTTCATCCTCACTAGAATCATGAACCCTTATCTTCAGGTGAACAGACCTCTCGACATGAAGTATACCCGTGGAAGTACATCCATGACGAGGCGAAGAGCATGGAGCCAGTCAATGCCACCACCGATGGTCGTTACTGCTGCAGTAGAATCTCAATTTCTAGCTTGCTTCAATCATAGGACTTTGATATTATGATTGATGAACACGTGCTCAGTGCATGCCATTATGAAAGAAACTTGCTCATAATTTCAAGCTACGTCGCCACCATGCCCAGCATTTTGTCCATTTGAGAGCACATATATTCCTATATACTTCCTATATACATAATATAATAAATGTACTCCTAGCCGTAGCAGGCTGGGTCGGCTGCTACTTCTTCTTTGCTGCAGGCTGTTTATCTAAGTCAGGCTACTTATCTAAGTAGAAAATAGCCTCTCGGGCTATCCAGCTAGGCCGCCTAGGCGGTTCTGGTGCTGGTGCTGGTGCTGATGGAGCCATTTTCTTCCTGACCCGACTCTTCTTTAGGAGCTCTTACCGAAACAGGCCCTCATTCTGATGACCCTACGTCTTCATCGTAAAGTATCTGATACAGAGTGCATTAGGAGATGTTTCCCATATCCCGGACACACACACTTTCGGTCACTATATGTCGTAGTTTGACCTTATTATTGACTGTTTCTATATTGTACGGGGACCCGTCCTTTTTAAAAGGACTACACGGAAGTGAACATGGTCTAAGGCCGTGAGTGTCTGGATGGCTGATAGATTAATAGAAACCTAGATGGCGAGTGTTGATAGTAAGTGATGGTCTGGATTAGTTCGAGAGGTTGCCGTTGGCCATCGTTATGAACATTTCGTGATTATCTGCTTCTTATTAGGAGTAACAAATGACCCCTGGAGAAGAGGCCTCTTCTCTCCTCTGGTTGTTTCTTGAAGTTCTTGATCTTGGTCCATTTCTACATCCTCCGAGGAGAAGAGATATGCATTTTCAGGAGTCGGGCTGCGAATGCCGCTACCCCCTGGTACTGGGACGCTCATATTAGCGGATGGGGAGAAGTAAACTGCCCACAACCGTCATTAATTCACATCTAAGATAATCACTACTAGTCAAATCTAGATTACGGGTAGGTTAAAAAATGTCTAAAAACATCACTAAAACTTTAATCCTTATTTTATACTAACTTGATAGTGAAACCAATAGAGAAATCTACAACTGGAAATCTGTAACTCCTACGTAACATAAAGAGTAAATATTAACTCTTCAACTGCTGCTGTCAGGTCAGTGTTCTATTCATAATTTTTAAATAAAGCGTTAAGTGAAAATTAGTTATAACCTATTGACAACTGTATTATTGTATAAGAATTGTCTCTTGTAAATAATTATGCTACAAATAGGATTTGTAAAATAATTATTATGATTTATAAAACACCAGAGCTATTAAAACCAATCACATCGTTTCAAATCTGCTGAAATATAAAAATACAAAACATTAAAAATAAGTAGAACAATCATAAGTAATGTTAATTCATGTAGTAATAGTAATTGTAGATTTAAAGACTTTGAGAATATAAAAATACTTCTAACAAAACATTATAAATGGTTCAGCTGATCATAATTTTTGGTGATTACATTAAATTTTTTTCTAATATTTTAAATATTGTCAAAAATTCTATGGAGATTTGTTAGAGATTACATTTGAAGGTAAAATTTGTAGAATACGTGATTGCAACCTTTTGTGGAAAAATGCAAATAAAACTACCAAGCCCTTGAGAAAATGGATGTCGTAAAGCGAATTGTTATGTCGTTCCAAAGAGGAAAGAAGCCTCTCCGTATCTCCTTTAAATTCGACGATGTTGACCAGCGGATCTTCACCTCCATCCTCTACCTGGGCGTCACCCTGGATAGACCTTCTCTAGTCACGTTCGGGAGAGACTCCAGCTGGTCCACCTAAAGACCTACAGGCTATACCACCTACTTAAGTATCCGCAACTCCCTCTTAGGCTGAAGTTGCAAATATATGAGGCCATCATCAGACCTACAATGCTTTATGGTATACCACAACTACAAAAGCTGCAGAGCTACCAGAACTCCGTCCTCCGGTGGGTTATTCGAGGAACTTCATTGCAGGGGGCTGAACACAGCACCATCCACCAAGTACTCCAGCTTCCCTCTGTGTCGGAGTACATCGCCCGGAGACACATCAAATTCTTTGATGGTCTGAAGGCCAGAGTCAACGCTATTCAGGGAAATCGCCCCTCCAACAAGACCTGGGAGGTGGCAAAGCACGGTCCCCTTGGTTGATGTTCTCGCCAAGGGGAGGATTTGGGGAGTCTGCAGTCATCCACACCATCAGCCGAAATGACCCCTCCCCATTCTTTGTAAGTCCTCTATCATGCTACGATTGTAAACCTGCCTTCAGCGGACCTTGTAAACCTTTCTTGAAATGCCATGCAACAAAACAAGAGTAATTTTAATGTATGTATTGTATTTGTTTATAATTAAATGTATTAATAAGGAGGTTAGAAAAAAACAAAACAATGGATGCTTTCATAATTGTTTTGAAGTGAGTTTTTTTAAAATCGAGAATTTTTTAACCCTGCATTTCATACAAAATCTACCTTCAAATAAACCTCCTGTAACATGAAGGATCCTATCACATGTTAACATTATTAAATCTGCGCTGAATTAATAACCACTTACATATTATGAATATTAAAGTTATCCGTGGTAAATAAATTAAAAATTAAGTGTAGTTTTGTCAATCATGGAACAAAATTTCGGAATGGGTACTGTGCATTTATATTTAGAATGTAATTAAACTTCTGAAATTAGCTGTAGGGGCGTGGAAATAATCAGTCCATTTTCCCAGCAGTTTGGTTACTGTAGAAGAGATGTTATAATAACTGGAATCGATCTGAATGTCTGAAACTCATTTTAGGTTCTAACTAAGGGCAGTATTTTTTTTTTTTTTTTAATTTGGTGTAATTGTCTTTATCTGTATTATTCACTATATTATTTATAGTTCTACCTCTTATATTTATTTTCTTAAGGCAATAAACAGAAAAAGTGATGTTTGCCTAGTTAACCTATTTTAACCATAGTGGGTGGTCAAATTTTTCATTTTGTGGGACCACCACTTAATGATAAAGCCAACGCCATAGGCCAGATTCGAACCGGCGCCTCCGCAGATCTGAGCATAACAGATCTAGGCCTAATCATCTTATCCAGGGACGTCCCTACCTCCTTCTTGATATAATATTTGTATATTATTAGTATGAACCTAGTGTGTAAGCAATATACATGAAGTAACAGCGGTAAGTTATTGCTTCTTCGTTTGTAAGAAGTATATTTCAATGTTGATGTAACTTTTTTATTTTTTTTAATAATAAAAGTGAACATTAAGTTATTCACTGCTTTTGAGTCCGTTAATTCACATAAAGAAGGAGTTAGTTTAGTTTGTCCTACCTCGAAAATGTTTTGTGGTTTCGCTACTTTAACTTACTATAGACGACATTAAATGATTTCCAAAATAATGTAACCATTATCGCCCGTTATTTGAAAAATAATTTAACTTAGATTACCTTAATTTTTCTATTTTATTATATTAAAGATTTTTTTTTGGCTTGGTAAGCGATACATTTTTAATGAAATTTCGTTGCTTAAGTTGTGGTATTCCAGAAAAAAAATACTATTTAAAAAAAATGGCAATAATGCTCCATTTTAGAGATATCTCGATGGAACCCTCAAAGCAAGAAAACATCATAAAGATATCCTTAAAAATGATAGTTAACACGAAATGATTTTATAATGGTGCAGTGGCTTTTTATTATTTTTTGAAGTATTAAAATTGTATTGTTGATCTTTTTGGACTACTATTCATACTATCTTTTACATAACAGATAATAGATGGTGGAAATGTAGATTCAGAAACAAAAATTACTTTATTAATTGTATAAAATAATTGAATTAAATAAAACTAAGACTGTTGGTGCTATCGACTGACCAAGTACACTAGACCCGGGATAGGATATTTCAGTTGGTATATATTGGAGGCTGGGGGAACTAGGAAACTGGGTTTATGTGGCATATTGAAATATATCAACATTGTCACACCGTAAGACCTTTGTTAATTCCAATTCTATATACAATTATAATATATTATATATACAAATATAAATTCCAAACTCACCGTATTTCAACATTGTATGAACCTCTAAGTGAGCTGATGCTAGCAGAGGTAATTCCTAACTACTGCAGTATAATAACCTCTTTGGTTGGTTATCTTACCATATCTTTTGATCTTTATCTTGGTGAGTTTGTTTTTCTTACCTGATCTATCAGTTCTTATTTTACTTCCTTTCACCTTAAAAGTTTTGTGTCTATCAGCCAACTAGTGTCTATTTCACCTAATATATCAAACAGTGTTATGAAACATTAATTGACAGTTACATGTGCAAGATCAAGTTACCTAGTTACAGCAAAGCAGTACATCCTTTATTTATATTTATCAGTTATCTGTTTTCACCCTGTATCAAACGCAATAGTTAATACCTAAATTAATTGTCCGAAGAACCCAGCTTGTTCTGGGAATAGTGTAAGGGTATCACTAGGGCAACCAGGCTGTGGCCCCAACAATAAATATGAAGTATTTGTATGTATTAATTAATAGTTATAAAGTTAGTATTAAATCTAATATTTAAAATTATATGGAATATGAGAGTTTTAAAAGCCATTGGTTTTTTTATTAGATATTTAGATTTTATTATAGCTTTTAAAAGATAATTTTTCCAAATTCTTCAAGGGATAATTGGTATAATTATTTGCACATATAAAATGTATCTCAATATATGTCATTTAGAGCTTTAAAATAATTGATAAGATAATAAGAAATAACTTATTTATTAGATTTTTAAGGTTAAATATTAGACTTTAACATTTAACGATTTATGTCACATTTACATAATTGTACTATTGAATGTGAAAAATAGGTACTGTATTTCGAGGGTTTATTGTAACAAAATTCTGTAGTTTTGTTTAAATATATGTTTTAAAAATAGCATAACTTTATTACATAAGTTTTTTGTTAATTATTGACTAGATAAAAACAACATGCACTTTATAATACATAGACGCGACTATCTTAATGTTTCCAAATTATAATTTTGGCCTGTTCTTAACGTTTTCTATTTAGTAATAGGGTTTGACACACCTTTCCACGTTTCACGTCTTTTTTTTCTTTGAATTAAGGGTGACCTATATGTTTCTTGGCAGGAATTTAAAAAAAAAAATTCAAGCTGGACTAAAAAGACTGAGATTTATTATAAGATCCATGAGGGTTATCATTTCATTTTATTAAAACTTTGATACCAGTAATGTTTAGAAAATTCATATCGCAGGCTTTCTCGTAAGGCGTCAAACCTCACTTTCATGTAAATGATTTTCACATAGTATCTTATGACAGACATGATTAATGAACTTAGGATTTGAATTTAAATTAAAATTTTCATGTATTTTCTCCAGAATTATTAAAAGTTTATTTTCTACCAACTCGGTTTTCGTACGTTCATCAAAATATCAATCTTCGTCAGTGGATTAGCGTGTTTCGGGTTATCGGCAGTAGAAAGCTGAAAAAAGGTTTTTTTTTGTTGGATAACTTTATCGTTCAGCTGTGACATTGAATGCGGGGAATTTCCGAAATCCGGAACGACGATAAGAGTGAAATGTTAAAATATATCTGTATGTATCACTTGACGAAATCCTTTGAATCCGGTTTAGAACTTCCAGTTTCGGTGAGTCAACGATTCATTGAAAAGCTTCGGTTTGTATTACGTTCCTGCGTGTTAAGTAATGGATTAAAAGTGAAACTATTTTGTAGTTAAACTTTTAGATTGATCTTTGTTGGTAGATGTTTAAGTCATATATATACATATACATATACATATACATATCAATATTTACATAATAATGAAATAACCTCATACAAATGTATCTATTTTGATTTCATGTTAGTTAAGTAAGAAGTAAGATTTTATTTGGAATTCGTGCAATACAACTCATTTGAAGTGCATTTTACATTAACTAGTCTTTATGTATACCAGAATAAAAATTAAAACGCGATATATGCTTTTTATATGTTTTTAAATCTTAATTTTTAAGACGGCGAATGTTCAATAACACTGTCAAAAAGAGTTTTAGAAAATTCTTAAACATGGCATTGAAGTAGGTAATGAAGCTAAATGAAAACGATTTATAAAAGATTATTTATAAAATCCCGAGATAAAGTAGGGTCTTATTTCTATATTGGTCCTTTAATATTTGTTAGTTTTATATTAAATTTTGTTAACAAATTATTGCTGTATCATTAGTATTAAAAGTTGGGGTAAAATGATGAAAGCTGGATACTTTAGCTTGCGGATTCCAAAGAGACAGTCAGACGGTACAACCAAAGATCGGTTCAGAATGACCCCTATATTCTGACGGATAATTTAAATTCTGAAGTTGCAGAGCCTATGTCCAGAGCTTGGAAAGTGGAGGAGTGGCTACGAGTGTTTCGTTCATATTATGCTTCATAACATCAACTATAATAGGTAAATCCCAAAATAATGGCTATCCAAACCTATTGTTTATTACAAATCAAAAGAGGCACTGATCAACTTTCTAATACCCCCTGGTTGGTCGTTTCTGATCAACGAGTGTTTTATCATGTGGTAACTAACTTTTCTAAACAGAGTGAGTGGCCAAGATTTTAGTTATTGGGCTATAAAATAAAAGTTAACTTTCTCCTCTCCCTCAGGCCGGATTCGAACCGGCGCGTTGTTATTCTTTTTACGAGGTTGCTAAAGATTGGTGCCTTAACTCCCTGCCACGAACGGCCTACGTCCTCTTCAGTCTGACTGATAATGAAGGCATCTCCGTGATTCAAATCAGCCTTGGTTTTTAGTGATGACTGACTGTCATATTTGTAATAATTTTATTCTGAGGTTGATAAATATATATTTTCTTAGTGATGTGAATTACTTCTGTCATTAAATCATTATTGAGTTTTGAGATTATATAATGTAAGAACTTAATTTTTAAACGATATTTTTGATGTTAGGCAAGTTGAAGGATGTATATGAATATCTACGATGGTAAAATATATATACATACATATTCCCAACATAAGGGTAAACAACAGCTTTAGAAACTCAAATATTGGCTCAATCACAACTTACTTAATTGAACAATAATTTCAAATTAAAATCAATTCACGGATGCATAAAATAATTATTTTACTTCTATAAAACATTGTTAAATAGATAAATAATTTTTAAATCACCTCAATAGTCTAGCAGATACTTCGTCTATGTTGAGACACTTTGGTGGTATCACATCAAATTAAAAGTCATTGACCACACTGTAATAACTAAAAGTTTATCCTCAGTTATTAAAACGCACAAAAAAAAAATAATAATAAAAACACCTTCCACAAGCTTGTACAAATTTCCACTCGTTGATCCACAACAACAACCACACCAAAAGTAACCTTCTCTGCATCTATTCCTTCCTCAGTGTTGCCCATGTAGTGTTGCCGTCTCACATAACTTTCCCCTCTTAAAAAGGGTGCCCAGAATAGTTATCCTTTTTTTTCCCAACTAGTAGAACACCTCCGTGGAGCCCATGTAATCCGACCCCTTCTAGTCCTCCAGGAGAACTGGGACATCCACTTGTTCAGTGCTCACTTCCTTAGGTGCGCCTTGATCTACCCTCTCCTGCTCTGACCGGTCCTGATGCTCTCCGCTGGGATGTTCCTCTCGGTTTGTTGTTATATATCTCTGTGGTAATGAAGAAAACATATGATGCATGGTTAACTCGTTCTAGTCTTAAGTCTTTAAGTTAAGTCTTGGTCCTGGAGAAGTTTGTAACGAAAAAATTTGTCTTAGCTAGAACTAGTTGTAGCAAAGGTTATTCATGTACATTAAACAACTCAAGGGGTAACATTTACAAACCTACATACTTGGTATTACAATATGCAAAATCAGTAACAGTCAAAGCAAAATTACGTCAAACCCAAACAAAAAAATTCTCTTGGCTTGTACTTTACATTCTTTCTCTTCTGTTCTGACTTTAAACAATAAAAACCGTGCCCGTGTAGGCCTCGGCGCTTCGCGCCGAGGCGACATATTTCCGTGACAACGTATACTCTATGCTAATATTACATGATTTATAAGACGTTGTCTCGTCAAAAATAAAAGTTTATATAAGTAAAATGTTTAAATGGTTACTATAGTTATCCAATAATGTTTTGTATTAAATGTAAACAAAACAATCTACTTCCGTTACGGGACACTTTTTCTAACATTGCATCCCGCAAAATGATTTATAAGACGTTGTCACGTCAAAAACTATTTCTTCTTCTTCAATTAAATTTCAATTTACTATAATAAACTTTAAAAATAGGTTTTATACTAAATATAATTCAGTTGTTACAATGTAATGTAAATAGGACGATTTGCGAAGACCTACGATATTAGTATAGGAATAAGACAATGTTTAGTTAATTGCTATTCATTGGCACGGAAACAATGAATAGCTGAGTTATTCAAATATCTTAATTATTAATTATGCATTTATTTTTCGTGTAGTTCATTAATAATCGTATCGCAGCTTGCGTTTACGTGTGTATAATTGATATGGTGGTGATGTAGCCATCAGTGAGCTCGAGATTAATGGAGTTGATTGATTATGTCCATATAATTCAACTAGTTCTGCACGAGCTGAGCTAATTATCTTTGAGTGCGTAATTCAAGCCTCTGAGTTACTAGTTAATGTATTCTAAATATTTCATTTAGTTGCAGTTCCAAAGGCTTACGATGTCACTTTGCCTTCCCCGATGTATTTGTTTTTTCTGCAGTTTATTGGTTTGTCTAAGTGCCCTTAAACGTCCTTGAGTTTCCTTTGCATTTAGTTTATAACTGTTTCGACTTTTCGACTTTTTGTGGTTTGTCTAAGTGCCCTTAAACGTCCTTGAGTTTCCTTTGCATTTAGTTTATAACTGTTTCGACTTTTCGACTTTTTGCCGTGAACTTGGATAAGTTTACTAAAACCTTTGAAAGTTATAAAAGTGAACTATATAAAATTAGTATATAGGGAGATGGTCAGGGTTGCGGTCAAAAGAGAAATAAAAATAGTTTACAACTATTTATTTTCCAACGTTTCG
>NW_027106458.1:359571-360569 GCF_000696795.3 Halyomorpha halys | reverse complement strand
TTTTTACGGTCAACTATACATACATATATAGTATATAAAATTAGGTTTAAAACTTAATATTGTTATTCTTAAAATAATTCTATCGAAAATCTAGCTTGTAAACCTCATCACTTCCCTCCCTCACTATAAAAAAATCTCAGCGCGTTGCCCATATCATATAACTTTTACTTGTCCCATTGGATTTATTTATAAATTGTATTTTTTTAAAATCCTTGGCTTTTGAATAGTGTGAATCAGTCTTTATTTAAAATAATAACTACTCAAATTACTGATAATATTTTTTCAGCCTTGAAAAATATTTTGTCTTTTGGTTAATTATTTAATTCTTTCACTGCTGATATTTTTTATTTATTTATTTATTTTTTAAAATCAATCATATAAGATAATAGAATAAAGAAGACTTAATAGTACATTGATGTACAGAGTTTATTCGAAATTTTTATAGCTCTTTCTGAGAAAAAAATATAAAAATAAATTTAATAATATATGACATAAAGTAGCACTTTGGTTTAGTCGATTGAAACGAAAAAGTTACTGTTCAGTTCATCCAATAAGGAAATTTTGGAGTTACAGTTTCATAAAACTTTTAATTAAAGTTTTTACTTAATTGGTAAAAGCTAGGTATATCCTTTAAGTTATTGATGTGTATAATATTTTGAATTTAAGAAAGTTAAAGGGAATAAAAGATTTTATTTTTTAAAAAAATCTACACTGACAAAGTAATTTTAGTTAGAAAAAAATCAAAAAATCAATTTATTTAACCATTACTGTTTCAGAATCCTTAAAAATTAGCATTCATTACGTTTAGATAGACCTGTCTGAAAGTAATGATGAGTTCTTGACACAGGGATACAACGTACCTCCCCTCTTCCAGATTTCGAAGTGTGCACATTGCGGTCTGCTCATGTGATCTCGGATAACAATAGTGCTACTGTTCTGTGTAAGTTCGGTTCCTAGAAGAGAGTGAAGCTTCCTGTCGGATCGAACTTCAGTCAGAT
>NW_027106458.1:335610-354770 GCF_000696795.3 Halyomorpha halys | reverse complement strand
TATGTAAATTTCTCATCTTGTAATTTCAATTGTATTTGTATTTCTACTGTATGAACATGCCAATTGTAATCGAATTTGTAAATCTAGTGTAAATGGCCCGAGTGGTTGAAACACTTAAATTAATAAAAAAAAAAGAAAAAAAAAGACCTGTCTGATTACCGAAATTTATTTACAGTAAATATCAGACAGGTGCATAACATGACATTTTAATTGTAGTTGGTCTATTTTATTAATGGGTTAATAAACAGCATCATCATTATCATTACTTATTTCAAATGTTACATATAGTTTACGAAAGATATTTCAATGATAAATTAAAGATTGAAGGGGATGAAAAAGGGCATATAAATTGTTTTTATATATCAGTTTCCAGAGAATAAGGACACTTCAGCGAAAACCGTTCAAGCGTTTCCTTTAAAGAAGAACTTCCACTTTATTTCTTCACCAGCTGAGAAAGGGAAGATAGAAAAACCCTCCTGGTGAAAAAGGTCACGTACTAGAATGTGAGCAAAATATTTCATTAATACCTGGAAGTTTTCACCGGATTCCTTCATACATCTTCCTTTACCAACTCTCATAAAATATGCAAAGTAAACTTTGTATAACTTATAACCGTTATTTTATAACATTAAATTTATAATCTCGATAAACGGGAGAGGATGAAATCCACGCCAATGCGTTAAAGGAGTCTGTGAGTTTCCTTACTAAATGTAATCAAACTTCGAAATAATGTATTGAAAATTTTGAAAACAAGGTAGTTCTGATGGTTAATGAGACGCAGCGTGGAGTGTGGCCATGTAACTGTAATGGGCGAAAATTTGATTAAAAAAATAAATAAATAGTTATTTTCAACTAAATATTTTTACCAATCGATTTCAATTCGATTGAATTTAATGCAAAAGTAAGGCTCGAATTGAATATCAGCTCATCGTTTAAAATTTTTAAAAAATCTATGGCATGCCTAAATTTCAGAAACTTAAGTCGCTCCCAATGAATTAAACATAATGTACATATTATGCTATAAAAACCTTTAAAAGGGATTTAGATGATTTTTGTAAAGATGGTCTAAAGACTATGTTAGAAAACTTAATATTGAAGAATATTCATCTAGCTTTACAGTCAAGAGACTCGGCTAACTTTAAACTTGAGCTAACGCTGTATTGTACTTTCTGAAACGTGATAGCTGACTATAAATTAAAGAATACTTTAGAAGAACCACAGATTATTCGTTTGAACTCTCGGATCCTAATTTAGTGGCACAGAGGTTGAAAGAAGGTTGGAGGATGGGGTCCTGCTATGGATATTTTGAAGAACTCTAACTTTAATCAATCACAACGCGGTTATCTATATACAACAATGAAATCTGTAGCTCGTCTCTGTAAGCTTCAATCATTCACAGAATCCAATGCTCGCGGTCCACTTTGAATTTTCTGAATTTACTCGAATGGAGTTAGACCCCAGGTGAATTTAAAACATATAATTTAGCAGACAAGGCCTGCGCGTTAATCGGCATTAAAAAAAAGTGCCGCCTCTTTGTTATTGTCGATAAACCTATCGTGTGTTATCTGGAATTTATTTTTCTAACCCCAAGGGTGCGTAGGATTGATGATGGAAAAACGGGTTAAGTGGATCTCTTTTCCTGCATCGGGAATGCATTTGAACATGGCGCTGACGGTTAGGTGATTTGTCTCGAAAACGGTAAATTTTAGAGCTATATTTCACAGGAACTTCTCAAACTCGGTCCTTGTGTCCTTCTCATTCCGCCGTTTGACCAACGTCAGAGTTTTGAAAACAATTATGTTTTTTTTCCAAATATTTTCATTAAAGGTTTAATAATATTTAGGGGATCGAATTTGAGTTTTCACTTCTCTGTGAAATTCCCTTTCTTGTAACCTCTCCTTTACTAAAATACTTTGCTTCTGAGTGAATCAGATTAATTATTTTGTATAGAGCCCTGTACTATTGATCTACGAAGTTAACATATAGATAATTAATTTCATTAAAAGCCCTTAATCCATTTAAAACTAAAAGCCAAGATTACCTATAGGTTACTAAACTGTTATATGTTGTTTTTTATTAATTAAATCAGAAATCCACTTATTATTTAAGTGTGTCAGAAAGTGTTTACTTCACGTCAAATTTCTTTTTCTTTAATGTGTTTCAGTCATCTTTCACATCATATGTTCTTACTCATATAATTTTTTCTGCATAAATATTTGCATTTTATTCTATATAAATTTATTTATTATTTAATTATAAAACTCTAACTCTCATTTTTAGAGTTATGTCCTATATGCTATTTTCATGGTTATAGTGTGTTGTAAATTACAAAAAATAATTTTAAAAATAAGATGTATCATTATATTTGCAAAATATTTTCATCCTATAAATTATGTAATTTTTCCATATAATTTTTTTTAGTATTACACTGTTGTGATTTATAAAAAAAAAAATTGAAAAGATAGACATAATTTGCAGAATTATGAAAATATATTACAAGAATAATTGTTCTTTAAAAGTATTTATTGTAAATACAATAAAGTTAGTTAAACAAAAATGCCAAATAAGACTTTACTCTTCTAATGAGATCTAGATTTTTATGGTTATAAATTTCTATTAAATTAAAATTCATAAAATATTAATAAATTGAAATGACAATCAGCGGATTATTTGGCTGATAAAATAATCGTATAGAGAAAGAAAATATCCATTAAATACATTAAAAGTAAAAAAAATGAAAAACATATATTTTTTTAACTACGAGTATATTACTGAGCATCACATTTCGGTTTTTCTGAATTCAATTAATTAATGTTGATCGGGAGGCCTTTTAAGTTAAATGAAAACTGGGTTATTTTATCGTGTTTAGTTATTAATTTTAAAGTTTGGATCCACAACATATGCCTGAAGCTATGTTCATAGTTGGTTAAAGCTTTCCAAGTTATGATGTACGCACTTAGTTTCCTTCTTCACACCAATTTACGCATTTATGTGTTTAAGCTACAGTCTAACAAGAAAAATATTGATTCTCTACTTCGTTTAGGTATAAATAATAGTATCCATAGAATAATTACATACCTTTACTATCTTATTTTCACAATGTTTATACATAAAATCTCACAATGTTCTTATATTGAAAAATATTTTTTCTAGTTTTTAAAAAAAAAATCATATGATCAACTGGTATCAATTCTTTTATGTTTTTTATTTACAATTCAAACGTCCCGGGCCAAAACACCCATTACAAGGAAAATCCGTTAAACTGCCTTAATTATACTTTCAACTTTTCAATTAACAATTTTTTAATAAATCTTCGGAATTTTATTTTTGTTCTAAAACTCCTCACGAGCTATTATATCAAAGTATTCCAACCTCTGATATAATATAGGCATAAAATATTGATGATCATGGAATTCCTATTTCTCCATAATAAGTTCGAACCAATTGGTGAAACCACCTTATATCTGTACATTTAATTATATTTGATGTAAAGATATTAATTATAATAAATTATATCATTATAGTAATATCATCGAGATTATTTCAAATTACTCTTTGTATTCAAAATAAATCGACGATGTTTTATCGGTAAAAGAGATGATCTAATTAAACAATGCCGGGGAAGAGAAAAAATGCCTGTGCATGGGCGTACTCAGCGGGAGGCGGCAGGAGGGAGAAGCTGGCAGCTGCCCCCCAGCTGGCAGGGGCCCCCCCCTCCCCAAAAGTAAAACAAAATTAATTATTTAATAATTTTTTTTCAAGCAAATGCTAATTGTAATAACTAATAAAGCACTGTGAAAATTAAATACAATTTTCTTAAACTTTCGGGGTCATTCTTATTTTCCGTGCTGTAATGTCACAACCTGATTGACTATGGCTTGCCTTTCCCTAATATTGGTCCTGGGTACGACCTTGGGCCTATGTCCTTAGTCTCACCAACTGCTAATGTTCTTAATTATGACACTACATTTGTTGTTTATAACACCTAATTTTTATTATTCTCTTTTGATAGTAATTACATGGTTATGAAAAACCCAACTAAGATTATTACGATTTTTTCAAAATTGAAGGATTTATATCAGTTTAGGAAATTCTCAACTTCATCATTATTTCTCAGGCATTTATAAAATGTAATAATCTTGTGATATGGCACATTTTTAGCCACCCTCACCGTAGAGGTTTAACCATAATAGTGATTAATCCTTGATATATGAGTCTCAGATGTTTATGAGAGCATTTATTTTCAGTTAGTTGCTGATACGTTCAATATTGATACTCTAAACACACGATTTGAAGCTTTTTATTGTATCAATTAATGTAATGGTATAGTTCGGGAGTCTTCAAGACACACTATTCACAAAGGAAGAGCAAGATATCTCGTACTTTTATATTATTATTGTTCTTGGTATCTGTGATTCACCTATTAAAGTATTAAAAACTTGGGATTTATAAAATAAATTCTTTCTTAATTTGGGAAAAATCATTTCAGATTGTAGTTGTTGGGCAAAAAAAAAACTACCCTGCGAGCTTTCCATATTATTGATAGGATATAAGATAAAAATGTACATTAGAAAGATTTGTCATTTTTCAAGATTCTATTTTATAAAATTACAGATGTATAATAATGAGGTAGAAATTACATTATAATTTAATCTAAAACTTGATTGAAGCAAAAAGTTTAATATTAAAAATATCGATGAGCATTCTGAGTGGTATTTCATAACTTTTTATTACTTTTAAAAACTAGGTGTATTATTTGCCAATCCCTTAGTTTCTAATCCAAACTTTTTAAGTTTCTCTTGGTCTGGTTTCTAATACTTGAGACATTCATAGAAAGTGAGGGTCTGTTCTGGCTTCTTTTGATCTGTTTGCATACAGCGTTTCAGATATTATTTTCTAATTCGTCTTCCATCCCTAAATACCTAATCCCTTGTCTCACTTTTATCCTAATATCTCCCTGAGAAATTTACGTTTAAATATTACAATTTCTCAAGGGTGCCCGTAAGAGTTATTGTAAATATTGTAAACAATTAAAATTAACATAATTAAAAAAATACATTTTTTTAATATTGCTGCATTAACGCTAATTGCAATTTGCTAATTTTAAAAGATAATGGCGGAGTAGTTCTAACCACCTCTCAGATAGTGAGACCTTTCTGATGATGAAATTTTCATCAAAGCGAGAGAGGATTAATTCATTTATAATCTTTTGGCCGCTTTGGGAAGGATACTTCATAGCAGCTTTGTTTGAGAAAGAACAGTTTAAAAGTTGGTCATTTAAAACTTGAAACAACAGGGTCAGATATATCTCACTTTGCATTTTACAACACATTCACTCAGATACAAGATTCTATCAGTACTTATAACATTTAATGGAATTTTAGTTTCATAACTTTTGTAAATGTGTTGATCTTTTATCTAAAATATTTTCAAAACAGTTCTTCTATAAGAATACATAGCAATTTACTTTATCGCCAAAGACTTTTGTACTTACTTGTTCTCTCGATACTTAGAACTTAGAATTTAAAGTAGACTTCATAATCTGAAACTTTTGTTGCTCCCCAATAATCTTTTAATGTTTAACTTAAAAAAAAAATTTTTATCAATCTTATAAATAACCAGATCATGATCTTGCACTTTTATGTGAGTTTATAGTTTATTATGAAAGAACAGGTATTTATTACATTATATAGAAGATATTAATATCATCATGAATAATGAATTTTCATAATTTAATGGGAAGCAAAAAGGCTTTTGAGTTGGAGGGTCTTTCATAAGTTGGCACAAAAAAAGTTTTAAATGGATTCGTTTACAGCTCTGGAATTTTTTGTTCCTGCAGGCGGGAGGGAGGGCATAGAGGTATTAATACTTACTGATTAAATCGTATCGATGTATTTTTAAAAATTTACATAGTTTTGTCTTAAACACGTGTTAAAAATAATTTATCTTAATCTTTTCTTCTAGTTAGAACATCTTGTGATACAGGCTCTACGGATTGGTGAAAGATGTCTTCTGCTCTTCCTGCTTATGAGCTGACCTTGTGATTATTTTTGGCGGATGGATCCATGTGAAACTCTTCCTATTGACCAGATGTGTACTTGAATAAATACTCATTTCTTTTGAGGGTCAAGATGCTACACTGCCATTCTTTAATCGTACGTTACAGTTGCACTACTGAGTAGATGGTCGGTAACTTCAGCTATGCCGTTTCAGCACTTCACCACTTACCACCTAAAAATGTCTTAAAATTAAAAAAAAAGAATTATATTAATTAAATATGCTACTTGTTCCACATTGGAATACTGTTACTTTTATTTGCACAAATTCCACAGTTGAGTTATTGAGGCTGGATGATAAAAATTCCTTAAATAAAATACATTCATTGAAAATATTACTATTTAGTATGCATATTCTTGGTGATGATCGTTTTTCTTTGTAAGGTTGAAGAAGGTGTAAGGAATTTTGAATTGTTTTGATAATGAGACTTAATAGACAAGACAGAGTAGGAAGTCAGGCGGTGATGGAGCGTGAGGCTGATGAGATAACATTGTTGGACACAGCACCGTTCTCTGGCACCTGTTACCGATTGATCTAGCCTTAAATAGCAGCTGATTGTTCAAAGAGCAAATGTTCCCTGTTGGATGCATAATGACAAGGCCTATCAGCCAATTGCATACTCTCCACTCTCCAGCATTGCCTGTACGCCATAGGGTTGTGCGTATCACACATTAACAATCTTTGGCTGCTTAAGTGTCATAAGATTTTAATGTGGTCTTTTAATGACATAAGACCAAATAATTATTAGTTTCTTTAAATTTGAAGTCGATTTTAAACTTATTCGCCCTTATAAAATTGTAAAATAATTACTGGCAATCTGTCAGATTTTTTCAACATATAACTTGTTGAGAATGAATCATATTGGCGAAAGACCGAAGTCCATCATATGGAGGAGAACAGTATTCATAACTTGGAACTAATTCAAATTAAAAATTTCTTTGTAATTTCCTTTAACTTTAATCATTTTTGACATAACTAAATGATCAACCTAAAGTGATGTGCGTTGATCTCATTCATAAAATTAATTTTATTCTTCTCTCTTTATCGCATTCAAGAGGCAAGGCACTATCCAATTCTGGTCACTTTTTCTTCTTTTAACTGATGCCTAATTTTTAAACTAATTTTTTAATATAAATGTTTACTAGTCAAACACGTGAATAGAGTATAATTATTGTGTTTTCTTAACTCTTTATCATTTATTTCGTGGCGGTCCCAGAAAATGAAACCTGGACCCTTCATCATGGATAGGATAGGGTGGTAGACTGTAGATAAGCTGTTCTCTCCGTTCGTCAGAAATGACCAGAGATAGTGGCAGAGGGAAAACAAAAAATAGGTTGTCTTTACTCGAAAATCAATTTTGTTTTGTTTTCCTACTAATTTTTACATGATTCTCAGTAAGAAACGACCTTTTTCCGGCTACACTCTAGTTATAGTTTATTAAAATACAATTTTCATACAATTGAAAAAAAATAGAATATTGCTAATAATCACTTTTCTTTTTCTAAAAATCTAACAAATAAACTTGAAAACCTCAGATTTTTTTTTTTTTTATACTTCTTAACACCACCCCTAATTTTTAGTTTCACTGCTTATATAAATCATAAAATAACTGTAAATCGTACATCAAAGAATAAATCATAATCACATTGTCTCTCTGTTCCTACAACTCCCCTAAACCTACCAAATTCTCTTCCGATTTTTTACGTTTTTTTTGTTGTATGGAGGTATCTCCTTTGAGTTCGACGTTGATCGAAAGAACCTGGAGGATTTTCACTTTGAATTTTTTTAACGATAGCCTAGGTATAATTTTCGAGACCCATGGGAGTTTTAAAGGCCCTTTACACTTCGTAGTCAAAATTTAAATGTGTACCAGTGTGCTAAACATAATAATAGAATGTTTGTTTTTAATTGCATTACAATATTTATTATACATTTATATTATACATTTGATATTTAAATTAAATTTTAATTATTATTACTGTTGTAAAAAAAAATCCCCCACCAATAATTCGATGTCCCCTGTCTGAAGCACGTGGATTTACCTACCACTTTTTTACTTAGTAAGTGAGGCCCTGACATTGAAATTATTTATCTTTTGAGGAATACTGTCTCAAATATTTCTAATTTCATTTATTTATCAAACAACTGTTACGCTTTCATCACAAATACTAATTTCAACTCCTTTAATTAATGGGTTCTGGGTCTTTATACGTGTTCCAGCGTGGAACATCTTCATTTGACAATTTTCCTTCATTACCCTTGTAAGTGTACATTGTAGCTCCTTCCCTTCTCGTATATTTCATATTCGCTGGCTTAACTAACTTTAAATATTTACTCATATTTTTCTCTTAAATGTTCCCCTATACTTACGTACCTAATATCTTGGCTAAAATTTAAACGGAAATAGAGAATTGGTGTTGTTATGGCCTAGTATAAATTATTTATTCTTAAATTTTGTAATTATGTACCTTATACCTATCCAGTAAAAACAGTTATATGGTTATACTGATTTAAGTTTTTGACAGTCCTTTCTTTTTTAATTACGTACATTAAACTATTACTAAATAACAATATAGTTAATCATACTTTTTCACAATGAGACCATTGCTCAAAATATTGAAATAAATTTATATGCAACATAAAGGAATGAGAATATCAATATTAACGAAATAAGATACATATATTACTTGGTCGGTAATGCACAATTTGAAAATGGTAATATACAACGTCATGCCAGTCCATGATTTAATTGAATCTTAGAAAACTAATTCATTAATATGCTTTTCCTCTCTTTCTCTTTTCTTTGTATAAGAGATCTGCCGTAAATTTCATTACTCGAATAAGTTACAAGAAGAGCTGCTATTAGGAAATGGGTTTCTTTGTAAATTGCATGCCATAATCGCCTTTCAGTCAAAATTAAAAGGGGAAAAAAATATACATGCTGTTTAAAAGGGTTGTATCTGCGCTTATACATGATCTATACTACTGTGTAGTTATACATGACAATGATCGTAAATAGGTTCTGATTATCACTCTTACAATTACGATTAATTAGTTTAATTATTTTTAAATATGCTTTTCGTGCTTCCTGTTCCAACAGTGCGAGAACTGTCAACTGTTTGTTATTTTATTTTTCTGTTATCAATTGATTGGCTCTCTTATTTTTTTCTTAATATCAAAAATGTTTGGTTCGAGTTACGCTTTAATATTTTCTGGTGTAAATAAGTATAAATGTGTTCAAGATGTTTTATTTTTAATTTTTACTATAATGAATTGTGTTTTAAGCGTATAGGTGAAAGCGGAGATAACTTTATTAGAAATATTGCTGTTGAGCTGTAGGTATAAATTGTAAAGAATATGTGAAGATAAACATTATGCCCTGAACATGTAGGAAAAATTGAGGCATCCCGTTTTTCCCCGAAGGTCTTCAATTAGTAATCATGACACTTAAGGAAAAGCGATCGAAGTTGAAATATCTAAATCTAGTATACTATAGGATTAGGGTATCTTTAAACTAACATAAATTAATCATTTTGCTACCTATCTCAATGCATTATTTATCATTCATTATGATAGCGTATTCTAAATAGTTATGGTGTTAAAAATATGTGAATTCAGCATAAAGATAAATAATTTTTTTCAAAAAATAGACAATTTGTCTCGGAATACATTAAAACTGATGTCGCTATTGTTTGTTTGATACACACTGTTTCTACGGCAGTTTCATTACAGTTCCACCAACTCTCGTTCTATTAATTAAGAAGACTCGATTATCAGTCAGATGAAAGTTGAACTAATTAACTTACTAATCAGCTTTTCCAGTTCAAACGGCATTCATCATCATCGTTCTCAGAAAAGATATGGAAACTCGACTAAAGAAAATTATTTCGGGCAAAGATACGGTTGAAAAGATACAATTTCAACTGACTTAGTTCTGCTTGAAGATTACCTTAAGGAATAATTATTGTCAAACTTGGTGTGAGGAATTGTCGAAGTGTTTAATAAAGGTAGGGAAGGAAGCGGGCTTGTGGAAGTGATATTTACCTTAGGTCGATATAGCCGGAACCTTTTTACGAGAACTTCCAAATGTTATCTGTGACAGAAAACTAAAGGTGACTACGGTGAAATGCAGCCACCATGCCAAAAACCACTAAGGAGGTAGATATGTATTGTGGACATAGAAAGGGAGAATTAGGAATTCAGTATTGGTTAATTCAATTGACTATAATAACAAATATTGTTAACGTACTGTCAACGTAAAGTATGAAAGTTTGATCCTAACAAATCTGGTACTTGCGGTGAGATAAAGATTTGAAAAAAAATCTTAAAAATTAATTAAATCCGTTGATAAGGTCAAGTCCAGTGTGTGTTATTCTACTCAAATTTCTTACAAAAACCTGACCGGATCGTGTTTTCACAACAGTCTTGTATTCTTTTTCATAGAACCCCCTATTATTCAGAATTTAACATATACTTAATCAGGAAATAACCCAAGAGAGAATTATCAATAATTTAAATGATAATGTGTACCTTACTTGTTCTTTAGATGTAATAGAAACATTTTATTTTAATATTTCCAGTTTTGAGCTCATCTTAAAATTAATCTTCTCTTTCAATGTTGGTTGCTTAGTTTTATTTATGTGCAACTTAAAACTTTTCAAGATTTCTATCGATTGAAGCTTACGTTTTCTTTATCAAAACTTAATAGTAAGCGCTAATATCAAAGTAAATTTAATGTAATATAAAGTAGTTCATGGCTTTTATCTTCGTATGAGAATTAGTTTTTAGAGAGTTAGTTTAATGCTAACTGCTAAAAGTAATTCCCAAAATGTTCATTCCTAGTTGTGCGGACAAAATGTTTGATTTATTAAAAAATATATCTCAGAAACTATTTTGCTTACAAATTTCTGCCAGCCCTCTAGCACTCACTGGAGGGTCAGGAGTGCAGTACTTTGTAAGAAAGTAGTAACGTTTATAAAAGTAAGTAATGGTTATAAAAGAACCATCGGTTTCGTCAAAGAGACGATTTGGTCAGAATCACGCACGACAGCTAGATTTTTACCCAACTAACGATTTCCGCTTTATGAGACTGCGTTGAACACAGGCCTGACTCAATGGCTACAAGTAACATATAATAATTATCTGCCAACGGCCGGATTTGAACTCAGGTCCTTTAAGTTAGTAGCCCATTGCCTTACCAATGGCTACCCACTCCCACTTTAACTTTAGCACTTTTAGTATTATAAGTAGTTTGAAGGATTTACAGGTCAGAATGAAAAAAATCAAGGAATCGTCTTGTAAGTAATTGGAAAGAACAATATACTCTAGATGAAATTTCTCATAGTTGGTGATTAATCTAAGTTCGAACTCATAAAATGAGAAAAGTGTGCAAAAATAAAAATGGGACCATGCTCTGTTAAAAACTAAGTATGTATCAAAACATTTTCATGACCATTCTGTATAAGGTCAAGTGGATTTTAGTATAAAAGGTATAACAAAAATAAACGTTACCTAATTTTAATCCATGCTTCTTGGTATAATTAATATAAGACACTTTATTTTACTTTAGTAAAATCAAATCCAACTGTAAGAAATGAGGGGAAAAAAGGATTTCATTAAATATATTATTTTTAAAATGTTAATAATTAAGTGTTTTTTTTAAATACACTTTTATATAACTAAGATATTTTATTGATGTTTAAAAATACAGTTTAGAGGCAACGGCTAAAAACATACATATTCCAGGTTAAAGTTTTACCTAACTTTACGCTTAAACTTTCCAAGCTGTCTCGGGACGAAACTACCAAGCTATTTGTATATATTATAGCAGAATTCTAACTTAATACCTTACATTTACCCAATGAGATAAGGTTTATATTACTTATAATTGTCTCTTGGTGTATTCTTACTTCCAAATCTTATCATTTAATCTATTCGTTAAATTTGACAAAATTTTGAAATTACGTTTTTAATCCCGAGAAAGAATTACAAATATTTATTCATAAGTTGTGGCAACGACTAATAATTTTTTACTTTCGTTTATTATTTTTATAACTGAATAGTTATCTTTATTCATATTTTTTTTTTACTTTATCTAATATTTATAAAATAATATATAGTATGGGAAGTATTTGGATTGCGAAAATTTCGAATCCGATTTTTCAACAGAAATACACGTTTTTAGGCCCCTTAAGTCCAAATATAAGTTTCATAACATTTTATGAATCTGTATCATAATAATGCCATGCCATCCTTTTTTTTAATTATCTTTTGTGGAAGTGACATTTTGTATAATGGTTTTTCACTTTTTTTTCCCAATTGTATGACACACCACAGCTCTTCCAAGGAAAAAGTCAACTTTATAAAATAAAATTACAGTGATCCTTACTTTATTTTAATAAATAAAAATTGTTTAATAACGAAACTCCAAAAATATATATTTTTTTCTTGATTTAAATAAAAAAACAACAAAAAAAAACGCAACCAACCTTTAGAAGTTTTCCTCCGTCCTCCAGATTCTCTTGAAGTATTTTATAAAGTATAAGAATTTTTCAGTACGGCAGAACTATTTGGCTAAGGTATAATTTTTTAAAACATTGACGAAATAAAATTGTATGGATTGGAAGCAGGGAATGTAGGATTTGTGAAGTAGAAATAATATGTCTCCGAGAAGACCCTGAGGACGGAAAAGTATTCGATTGTGTTTTTATATATAAATTGAAAATTTTTTTTAACATTGTCTTCTAAAACAGCTATCAAGATTTTTAAAAAATCCGTTATATCAACCTACAATTAAATGATCTTTAATATCAGCTTGGTTTTATTCTCATTGAAATAGGTTAGTAGGGCTTAAATGAGTTTTACAAATTGTTTTATCTAATGTTTCATTAAAATAATTTACTATCTTTTATTGTCAGAATTTATAAAAAAATGAATAAATACTTATCTATGTTATATAAATTAACTAATCTATCTAAAGTATTTGAACAACGTTGTTACAGCCCTTACTTAATAATTTTTGAAATGAAAAAATACTCGTTTATAGAAAAAAAAATCAAATCAATATAGAAAGAAATTTTAGAAGAGATGAGTACAAACAGCGATGGTAAGAGACAAAAAATCTGATAGAGAGCAAGGGAAAAACCACAGCGAGTGCCACATAGAAAGTGCAAGAAGTTAACGTCATTTAAGTAAATCCGCGAGATAACGTGTATTGGCAAACTAGTTATCTTGATCTGATTTAAAAATTAACTATGAGTCCGAAAGGCAAGCATGATTTGGTTGGAAAACTTTCATTAAACTCTAATGTAATGCACTGGTAACTCAAATTTGATGATTTTTCCTCTGCATCGTCCAGATATTTTCGTATTTCCTCGGTGTTTATGACAATAGTCACTTTTTACTTAAACTTAAATTTTATATAAGAAAACTTTGATTTCTATTAAATGTAAAATAGTAAGTGAAAGTTACCGTGTACCGCACCTTATTTTTCCTACTTCCAGTTAATATTGCCGATATTACATAATGAATTAAAACGTAGTGTAGTTTATGAAAACAAAAAAATTATTTGAGGACTATGTAGGTCTTGAGTAAGATGGCTTATTTTGTGGTTAGATATAAGAAGGAAAGTATTATTCTAGAATATATTCCGGGGTTTAAGTGCGTGTGAAGAATCCTTTATATGAACTTAAAATGAAGCTGTTTTTTATTTGTTTACGAAATGAAAAAAATAAATATGAAGATAGTAGCTGTTTGAGAATTTCTTAAAAAGTCGGTATAAAGTAGCTGATCCTAGCACAAAAAAAAGTTGAGCTCCTTGGAAGCTCTTTTTAATTTATTGGACACTGGCGAGCCTTATCTGTGCAGGCCCGGTAGCTCTAACTCCCACCGGACCATTTTCGAAATTACGCCGACCACTTGGGGGGCAATTATATAATTACCCCCTTTATATAGTCCTTTTGTATTTATTATATACTGCGCCGGGAGCCCTGATTTACAATCTGCTAAAGGGTCGGAAATTAGGGTCGCTTTGTTCCTACTTCCTGGGTCAGTTAATTTTAATAACTGCCCTATTGTTAGCGAGTAAATATTTTGAGTGGTAGAACTTTTCCATTCTTGTTTTTTCTCTTCCATCACTGGTTGAAAGAAATAGTTTGTAAGGTGTAGGTTAATGAACTTCTGTTATTTAATAAAATATTGGTTTGAAAACTGTCAGCTATTTAAGCTTTTGAATGTTTTCATAGTTAAATCATTATTTACTTATTGCCTGAATTAAGGTTCGAAAGATAGAATAGGAGATTAGTTTACTCTATTTTATGCAAGGTGATAATGAATAATAAATGATTTTTCCAATAATATATATGCTTTTTCTCGAGTACTATTCTCATTCAATAAATCAAGGGATTTTCAACCTTTATTAAAAACTCGTTTATCATCTTGATGCCTTAGTACAATCCCTATCCAACTCCAACAATTCTTATGTCGGAACGACAGTGGCTCTGAACCCTTTTGTGAATATGCTATTGGAGTTCTGGCAATAGTTTCTCTCCTCAAATCCTCTAACACTCTAACTTCGTTTAGAGTTTCCAAAGCTGGTTGTAAATATTGAAAAAAAAAAGTAGTATGAAGTATGAAATATGAGTTTAATTTTCTTTATGGTTTGTAAAATTTATCCTGTTTATATTGATTTAATGAGAATGTTACGTTACAGCAAGTAAAAAACTTATAAAAAAACATTATAGGGAAATGAAATACTCTAAGATAGAATAAGGATTGGTTTATTATTTCTATAAACTCTTTTTATATACATTCTGTATTGTTAACATGAGATTGGTTTGGTGTTAAATATAACAGTACCCTACCTCGGAGCATAACATATATAAACACACGCACATATATATAATAAATCTGCACCACTAGAACCCATAAAGGGTCAGGAGTGCAGTACTTTGTATGGAAATACTGTTACAAGTCCTTATAAAAGGAGGTAATTTGGTCAGGATTACACTGCAGCTGCAAGATTTTTCCCCTATTAAGAGTACCCCATAATGAGGCTAGATGAACACCAGGTGCCTTACGAACCCACAACAGTGTTGACTCATAGTCTTCTTATTCTTCATCTTCCTCCTTTGTGTCATATTCCAGCACGGAGGGGTCTCGACCCAACTCTGTCAAGCCTCACGATCCTTGTAGAGTTGTTTTAGCTATTGAAGTAACTTTTCTCTAACTCATTGAATGTACACTTCATATAAAATCCTATACCTTCCATGTGAACTCACCGGTGGGTCGAGCATCCATAGATTTTCTGGCTTCCATAATCCTCACTCATTCGACAAACTTGACCAAACCATTTAATTTTTTCTAAGGTGAATTTTAGTGAAGAAATTTTCAATAATTCTTTCATTTCTTAAGCGATCTCTAATTTTTTCTCCATCTCTAAAAAATACTTCCATTTCAACTCATGTGATTCTCCTTATCTGCCTGTCAAGCATGATCTAGCTCTCATTTTCGTAGGTGAGACCACGGAGGTACATTGAATTATAAATATGGAGCTAGGATTCATCCTTCACATCTTGATGGTTAACGATGCTGTAGCATATACTACAATATATTTGGTTAGCTCTTGCAATCGTATTGGCTATTTACCAATCTATTTTGTACTGTCTGTTTATGCTGGTCCCTAAGTAGTTTATGTTTTCGACAACTAATCGGTATTTTTTTTCGATCCCTCTAAAACAGAAAATAAGACATGAATTAATAAATTTCATTACATAAATGTGACAGATAATAAATTAAAGACACCGCTTTCTACCGGTGGTGCTGGAAGATATACAGTGAAATACTTATCTGAGATTTTTATGTGTCCATTCTGTGAGAACTTTACTTAAGTATTTGGAGGTGAGGGGCTTCCACGTGATAAGTATGCTGAGAGCAGTTTAGTTAGCTTTATATCAGGTAGAAACTTTGATTATTATTATATTCGGGAATTCCGAAATAAAGCTAGTGGTCTAACTGGATTTTCTTCTTTATGGTTTTTTATTAGTAAATATAATTGGTAATATATAATTCATCCCTAAAGTTGGTGAAGTTTTGATGAATCTACAATACGTTTTATTGTCAATGTACTTTTGTTGTTTAAGCTGTGTTATGTTTGCGTCATTAATTTGCATGCAGGATGAGTACCTCCTTTTTTGTATATTCATTATTACTTTTAAAAACCTATAAAGAAGGAAAATAGTTTCATTACGAAATTTCTCAACATTCGAGTTATAAAAATATATGGCAGATATATTAAATCACATTTCTACCAACAAATCCAACGTAAAAGACTCCTTTCGATTCCATAAATTATCACAAGCATTCCAAATCCACATGGGGACAAACTCATTTCATTGGACACATTATAATTGTTTACTAATATAAATATCCCAAAAGTAAAAACTGTAATTTAAAAAAAAAATGTAACAAAATCAAAATACATATAAACATTCCTAAAATACAATTTATCAAGATACTAGGTTTATATACGAATATAGGATATTTTTAATATAACGAAACATTCTATATTCAAAAATTCGGATGCGTCATGGGATCTCCAATTCCATTGGTTTTAGCAGATATATATTTAGAAGATTTATTTGATAATGTAATTTCCAATATCCCACTCCAGATACAATTTATATATAAATTTATTGGCGGCATAACCTAAATAAAACAATTACGCTATTACATACAAAATACGGCCACTTTATCAAAACTTTACACCAATTCTAAAGACATAGACAAAATAGAGCTAAAATTTAATACAGTGTGTGAAATTCCCTGTGAAGAAAACAAATGTACATCTAAAATCATAAATTGGGAAAAAATCTTCGAGGGAAATCTAAAAAAAAAAAATGATAACTATAAAAATCGAATTATGAAATACTAAGCAATCGGGTGTACAAAATTCAAATTCATGTTACTCCAACCTCATAAACACGTAAGACATAATTAATAACAATAGTTATAAGTAGATAAAGTACAAAGCAGAAATAACGGATTGACTACAGGCTAGAAATAACGGTTACGTTTTGGAAATATCAAACTCTCCTACCTACATCTACCTCCATTTCAATCTGATTCAGTTCTGGCTCAAACCTTGAGTCATTTGTACACAACAATGTTGAACACACTGTGAGAGACTAATGTTTTAATATTAATAGTTGAAATTGAAAAACTAATAATTTATTAGTTGAAGAAATTCTTTGTTCTAAAAAACTGTTATTATCTTTGTTGGGCATGACTGTGAAAACAATAGTTGAGAAGTTACGAAACGTCGCCTCAATATAGTTGCCTTATAGACTGCCAAGACCCTCAAGACCAAAAACAATATACATATACAACAGTCAAGAAAAATGTTATCAATATATATATATTTAAACACATTAAAAAAAAAAATAAAACGAAACATTATTGAAACTATCAAGTAGTTGGTACCGACGTAAGACAGAATTACGGTTATTTCTACTCATTTCTACTTGTTCAAATAATCATTAACAAATGAATTTATTAAAAAAGATCCGGTTTCTGATTCTAGTACTTGGTTAATAACCTTCCTCTTGTAACGAATACTGGTTTTATTTTTGATTAAATATATGTGAGCTTTGGTCCCTGGTGTTTTCTATTGCGCCGGCGATAAACTAGACGCTGTCCAATCCCGAGAGAAACGTCCTCTCGTCGGGCACTCTGTGCTGCTGGGGGTTGTAAAACGGTGGAAACAGCTTACACCTGTCACTGGATTAGGCCGGCAGTTGGTGAGCTCCCACGGCCTCTTGTGTTTGTCACCCCGATCACTATACCAATAATGTAACCGCTTAGTTACGGGAGCGAGTGGTACGGGTAACCAAACTGGTTGTACGATTAAGTCTAGGACACATTTGGATACCAATTTTAACACTTGATCTAACCATATCCTTCAAATATACCTTATTATCATAAGGGTTCATAAATTTTTATAAATTATTTTCATAATCATTGACTGTGTAGTAAGATAAATAAAGTGTTATTTATTCATTTATAATTTTCAGTAACAGATTATCATGTTGTTGTTTTTTTAAACTATAAGTATCTGTTTCAATCTGTCACAGTAATAATGATGGATCAGCAACTAAAAAGGCGATTGAAAAATCATATTACCATATAAGGCAGGGGAAAAGATAGTACTAAAAATACAACAAAAAAAAAATATATATATACACACACACACACACACACACACACACACATATATATATATATATTTCCAAAAAGTTCAGAGATGAAAGCTATCGAAAGTATTAAGAGGACTTCATTTCTTTGATATCTTGGAACTTGCTTAGATTTTATTTGAATCACATTTTTATGGAAATTATAAAAGCTCGAGAGGTAATCCCATCTGATTTTATTATACAGTACTATTACTTATCTGAAAATAAAATTCACCTCTTTGAAAATGTTTTGGATGAACCTGTAATTTCAATAAAAAAATAACTCTCTGGAGGGTTCCGAAGAGCTGTTAGAATTAATTTGAATTTAGATACACCTTATTTGCATTAGGTGTGGAAGCATAAAAGCAAATGCAAATGATCTAAGGGTTGGAGAAAAAGATAAATGAAAAATAAAATGTAATCTTTGTCTTGTTATTTAATATATTCACTGGATATTTGATGGCTAGGGATTTTTCTTTTTAATTGCAATAATGAATTTATAAATATAGTTCTTAAAATTTTTTTGCATTAAAGTTTTTTTTTTTTTAAGTTTGTAAAGTTTTAAAAGCGTTCAAACCTTAAAGATATCGAACTGCAGATTTAAGATATAGCATAGGACCCACTTGTAAAGATTAAATAGTCTTCCAATCTCTTATTTCTAATGACTCCTTCGTTATTTAATGTTGGTTCAACGATTCAGTAGTTCAAGTGGTATTAGTTCAAGTTTATATATTAGTAAGCGAATTAATAATTACATTGAGCTCCTATCCGATATATAGTAGAAAATCGTAATAATTAATAGATGCCTAGTTTATCAAAAATATATGTTCAATTCCACCTTGCTACCTCAATCCGTTGTCGTTATATGATTTTTTT
>NW_027106458.1:327040-335300 GCF_000696795.3 Halyomorpha halys | reverse complement strand
TTAAATATTAAACAGATTTATCATTTTTTTCTATTATCTTTGTATTTATATATATTTTTTAGAAATTTGTTTTTATAGCACATTGAGATAATAAAATTTACAACAACATGGATGGATAAGTTACTGTTGATTCCATGATAATCCGTTCCAGTGCTACGGTCTCCCGATGATAAAGCAATTTTATTTTCTTCCTCGCGAGTACGGTGCGAGGTCCGAAACTGAGATTTTTTACTGTAAACTTGATATTTACGGCATATCAAAAAATCAGAATTATAGACCTTTTGGAAAGTAAACATCGCTGTGATATAAAATGTTGTACTTAATTTGGGGAACTGTAGCGCGGAAGCCGATGGAAGTGGAATGAAATTTTACTTATGAAAGATTTTTCATTTTGAATGTATTTATCAAATAATTACTGATATGGAAATTCCAATAAAAAGTTGATAAGACTCCAAAATATTTCAAAAGTTTTTTGTGCACTTAAAACCCGGTAAAAAGGGGTGGGAGGTTGAAAAATAGGATTTCCAACTATATCTAGCTTATCATAAAATCTAAGTTACCTCACCTTAAGCAAGATATTACAGCTCATTAATATAAATTTTTGTGCTAAATTTAGGGAAATGTGAATATTGGATTTTATAAGGGTTAAATGTAATAAGTTTGTAGTTACATTGAGCATTTTTCATTTTAAACCATCAATAGATCGTATCTGTATTTTAACATTATTTGAAACCAATATAAATAGTATTATAGATGAATATAGAAACTTTCCGTTTATAACGATTGCGGATGCTAACTGCCGTTTTTCTGATCTTATAGACTTATAGGTGTAGGCCTAAAAGAGGCAAAAGGTTGTATTTCGAGGGGAGTATTGTTGAAGAAGCACCGGAATATAAATACCTTGGTATAGCTTTTATGCCATCGGGAATCTTGCTACTGCGATGAAGTAAATAGTATTGGAAAGTTATTCAAGTATCGGGGTGTTACAAAGTTGGTACTTTGCTGTAATTACACGTTGTTGTCGCGTAGGTACGGGAAGGCAAAACAATTTCGTGTGATGCCAGGCAGAAGCTTTACGAGTAGATTATGTTGATTGAGTTGTATCCTATATGCTGCACTTATTTGGGCCATGAAGCACATAGAGGAATTGGAAAATATACAAACGACTACTGTGTTTGCAACGGAACACCCCCACAATTTATGGTGTGACTAGAAGTGGCCACCATTCCTGTGGAATATTACGTTTAGAAGCAAAGTTTGTCCTGGTTACTAAAAATTCTTAACATGAGTTGTACCCGCTTCGTGAAACAATGTTATGTAAAGCAACTTTAGCTTTGAGTAGCAGCAACAAACGTTTGAGTTGCAATATAATTGGGTGGCGCAGATAAAGATACTATTGGAGAGCTTCGGAAATTTTGATCCGATAGTATTCAATGATCTGGTAAGTATCAAGATTAGAATTGGTTAATACAAAACTACGAATTGTAAACTGTTCGAAAATGTTTTTTATAGGTCTGCAAAAATGTTTTATTCATTCGATCTATTTGAATATTTATAGACCGGGAAATTTAAAACATTTGTACATGCCTAGATTAGATATTAAAAAAAAAAAAGGAAATGGAATATCTTATAATAGTAACATTAAAATAATTAACAGCAGCTTTGTTTATTTTTTTAATCTTTATTTTCTCACAAATATGGCTCATTTTTGTCCATTTTCAGTAACAGTTTCCTTACTATTACTTAATTCATCATGTTGATGTAAATAATTACAAACTTCATTCCTGTCCTTCACTACTCCATCTGGTTCGTTTAGTATTGTTAGAAATTTCAGAAACGATTTGGAGGAAAGTAGATGTTAAGTATTTAAACAGGAATTAGGGGGAGGAGGAGGGCCCTATAAATCATTCCTAACTCCATTGGGTATTGAAAGGTCATTCGTTGGACCGGTAGGCGTGGCCGAGGAGTTAAATGTCATATATCAGGATTATTATTGGCAGGATAAATGGTAATATATCAGCTTCTAGCCTTCGCTAGCCTGTGGTACACAATTTATATCTGTGGATTTTACCACCTGAATCAGGTATCCTGTATATCTGTAGTTTTTATTTCCTGAGGTAACTACTAATTTTATCTGCAGTTTTATTCTCTGCTCAGTAAAATTAAGTTTTTTCTAATGTTCTTTAAGTCGGGGCTGTATTAAAATTCATTCGTCTTACTCTCCAAATAGCGCATCAGTTCCTTTTTATTATTATGATTAAAAAAAATAAAATTTTCAGTTTTATTTTGTTTATTCCGATATGTGATAGAAAACCTATTTATAATTTCCAATTATATTTATTTCGTGAAATAAAAAATATAGAAATAAATGCAAACTTATTTAGGGTGTATGAAAGTTACTACTATCACTTATCTAAGTACGAAATATATAGTAAGAAAAATTATTATGATAAAGAGAAAGATTCAGAAAATCATCAATGTGTTTGTTTGTGTGAATGTAAACGTTTTAGCTTAAAAAAAACAACAAAAAAAAAACCGAATACACGAATCTCTTATTATGTATTTAATGTAAATATAGGAGTATGTCTGATATATTGACACTTTGAGTCTTTGATTTTACACTTTTTTACCATTATCTCCAAAAAGGTTCCAGCAATTTTATTAAACTCGTCCTATTAGTGCACAATTAAATGGTCTTTAGCAACAGCTAGATCTTATCCAAATTAAAATAGTTTGACACATTGAGTCTTTGATTTTACACTTTTTTACCATTATCTCCAAAATGTTTCCAGCAATTTTATTAAACTCGTCCTAATAGTGCACAATTGAATGATCTTTAGCAACAGCTAGATCTTATCCACATTAAAATAGTTTGACAGGGCATAAACGAATGTCCAAAAAAATACATTTCTAAAAAACTAGCCTTCTAAAACGTTAAAGTACCTTTCATTGTGTTTATTTGCAAATTTATCTATCTCTCATTGCTAATGATTAGAAAAAATAGATGAATATGATTTATCAATATAGGAAAATCAGTAAATAAGTGTCTTCATGTTTCCCGCGTTGTTCTGATAACAGTTATATCTTGTTGGTTGACCATTGCCATAACAAAGATGGAATCACAAAAATATATTCTTAATAATAGTTAAAGAATATTATTTTATTATTATTAGAGAATACTATTATATTATATCAATTTTATAATAACTAAAGCCGAAAAAATGTTAATGATAATTTTCTGTTGCAGATGATCCGCAATACCGAAATAAAATCGATAACTCACAATTGTATTTGAATCCAACGTGACTAAAACTGTTAAAAGTTTAATTATTAGTTTTACAATTTTATGCTTGTATAAGGGAGAAAAAGTAGTTTTAAATAAAGAAAAACCTCTCGAACCTTTTTGTTACATTTCCGGTTCAATTATTTTTACGTATGTCCAGTTTGTGCCGTTTTATGTAGTTTATCGTAGCCTAAACTACTTCTAAGTTTCGCATAGATTAGATGGAAACGTGTGATTTTTCCTTTAAAAAAAAGAAAACAAAAAACGATTATATAAAACATCTATAATCTATAATTAAATTTATAAAAATAATTTCTTCTTCTAGATCGCAATAGCATGAACCTTCAGACTCTTGAATGGTAAATTCTTACCTTGCATAACAAACAATAGCTTCATTGAAATCGGTGATCCTACGTCCGTAGCCTCCTATTGAACGTAAAGCTTCTCAGCCGAGGGGGATTCGAGCTCAAAATCAAACAATTCAATAAAGCTATACTATTCTTTGTTCTCCATTTTTTTTCTTATGATGTAGTACATACATGTTTTGAACAAATATCCTAGAATAGGGATTTCATGCGCAGCAAAAACGGAAATGTAATTCCAATTGTTGAGTAATAAATATCTGTTAGCCTTTTCTAAATTATAACGTTAAAAAAAAAATAGATTAATCAAAAGCGTTAAAGTAAATAAGGACTCATTTCTATACTGGAAATGCTTTACTTGGAGATAAAATCAGAATTGAGCAAAACTCTGCAAGACATAAGCAGGAAAATAAGTCATGAAATTTTTCAATGGGCTTTACCCAACAAATTAAAATTTATTTCAGTTGTATTAGGTCATCTACATTTAATACTTTAAAGTACTCACATATGTTTATAGGTATATTATTTTATTTTAAAAAAAAAGTTATTGAGTTAGAATGGACCTGTGGAGTTTGGGTTGTTCATAGTTGGCCCAACGGATTGTCCTATCATTAAGCATCCAATGTTGGTAGGTGCTCGTAGCAACAGCAGATTTAACATCGGAATATTTTTACATTCATTTGACTATATATGGAATATATAGTAAAGGAAGGAATTGATATCGTACAAAATTTTGAATTTGTGTTTTCGATAAAAATATATGTTACCAATATTGAATACAATAAATAAAATTGATTATAAATAATCTAGTCTCGTGAAATGATCTCTTTGTTTGTAAACCCGTGTTCAAGTTAAAGCTATTTTTAGTGATTTTCAAAAGACTACAATAGGGAAGAATTTAAAGAAATTTTTTTTATACTATTACACGTTTTCTATTTATATATATATATTTAGAGTTCTTGGGGTGGAAATAATGAATATTGACTTTTTTCCTACCAAAAATACAACAGTTTATAAAGATAGCGAAATCGGAAGAAATCGGGTGGTATCGGTCTATTTTACGACTCCAGCCTGTCTCTATTTTTATTTTTAAGTTAGTCATAAAATATTTCATAACTTTGTATTAACTACTTATTTGGTACTGATAATAATAATTGAAACTGGTTATTTATTTCAAATTAAAGAAACATTAGAAGAATATTTTTTTAAACATTCGTCATTTATTTCATGTCAAACTATTTCCATGAGAATGATACTTATCCGTTATTAAAAAACATTCAATAGTACATTGATATATATTAAATTGAGAGGAATAAGATGAAATGAGGCCATTAAATGAAATAAATGGATGCTGTTCAGCCTAGCCCGAAAACGATGCGCCTTACGAGACTGAAATTACTTATTTCAGTTAATGTATTCTTAACAATTTTCTCGGTAGAATCGTCTGAACGGAAGTGGAATAGATTTTTCACATATTTTGCATTCGCAAAAACGGCTCTAACGATTCTAATTCAACTCAATTTGGTATTCACAGTTAGTATACTCAATTTAGTAATGTACAATTGAATGTTTTTTTAATAACGGAAAAGTATCATTCTTATGGAAATATTTTAATATGACATAGATATATATAAACAAAATCTCGTGCACACATATATACATACCTCTTTTATTTCATTGGTCGAAGGAAATCAATTATCAATTTAAAAATGTTTGACAATTAAATAGGTCAGTGTTAATGATATGACGTTTTTGTTTTTTTTTAATACAGGAAAATACGTTTAAGCATATGTAGTCGAAATTGGTGGACTTGACCCGTTAAAATCGATACAGTATTAACTTGGTATCGTCCTAAACGATTCCTAAAAATTTAATAAAATCGGATTAACGATTCGATCTGAGATTATACCCGAACTGAAATTTGATTAATGATCGAGAGATAGACTCAATTTCCTAGATGTCAAAACCATAACAAGCGAGTAAATATATTCAATTCTGATGAAATAAATATTTTTTATTTCTTCCATAAACATAAAACTTATTTTGGTAGCGATAAAGTAAGAAAAATAAAATAAAAAATAATAAATGTGTAAATATATATATATATATTACATCATTAAATAGCATTTTTAATTTTTAAAAAAATATAATAAACATATTTTACCTCGCCAGACATTAGGTCAGTTGTAATGTATCAATATTAGAAGTTAAGAGTCGACTATCAAGTAAATAATGTAGGTTAATGTTGATTAATTTCATATAAAACACTTAACTGGTTTCTGATTTGGGATTACAAACACATATTATAGATAATGATGTCAGTTATATTTACGGTGTGCTAGCATTTAATTATACAATAAAAGACCCCTCTAATATAATGGATGTGTAATTATTTGAATAAAAGCTTTGTAAGCAAATAACATACTTATCTAATTTATGCATTGTAGATATAATAAATCAGTGAATTAACTTAAGTGGGTTTGGTTCAGTTTTACTTTAAAATTCTTACTGTTTAAAAGGGATATTTAAAAGGAAAAACAAGGATATTTATGATAACCTTGGATTTAGTAGAAATGTAAGACTTCTTGTCCCACTTGTGAAAAGAGCCCATTTATAACCTGAATGTTAGAATATTTGTATTGGAAAAGTAGCTGAGGCAAGTGAAAAAACGGGATGAATTTTTTAAGAAACTAAAAGTTTTTCTCTAATCCTGTGTAATAACAATTTTTTTTCATCTCTAATTTCGTTACCATTAGCATATATTTACTTTAACCGTGATTGTTATATTATTAACAAAGGATTACAGTAATTGTATAATAATTATATATTATACGGCGTTACTGTAATTCGATCATTCATTTTCCACCTACATTCCATTGTATATTGGTTTTATTAATCCAATATGTATGGCGGTATCGACTGAAGAATGTGATATACTTAGTAATAAACCTCTTTTCCCACCTGGATGGCCTACATTGCAATAGTTTACTCAGTTCTTGGTATGATGTAACTAAAAATGAATAATGTGTATTTTAAAAATAAAATATCATTTCTTTCAGTCTGCCTCTCGGTACTTGAATTTGACAATCTTGTATTGCCCTTACAGTTCATGAACATTGTGAGGAATTAAGGCACCCTGTAAGTCTTGCGAGAAAGAGGTAAATTTCAGGTAAAAAGCCGTTCCCAGTATGAGTAGTCGAACTTTGAAATCGAAATCATTGACGATTAAGTACTGATTCATCACTTCAGAATCTTTAAATACGATTTTTTTTTTTAGAACAAATTTAGAACATAAAAATCTTTTTAAACTGAAAAATCATTTTGTTACGTTTTACAGTCATTATCTTTTACCCTTATATTATAGAGGGGACATTCATAACAACGTTTTAGATCAAAGATTACGAATTAATACTTATTTCATAGAAAAAAATTGACTATAATGAATGTTAAAATAAAGAATAGTTAATAAATATTTAAATTTAAATATTTTTTGTTATTGAATAAGGAAAATTCCTTAGAAACACTGTAAATCTCAATAAAGCTGTTGTTTAAGAAAGAGACCTCAAACATAGTGAATGGCAGCTTAAAATGCTGCCATCTCTCTAGATCTCGCATACAAATGAAGTAAGCAGTACCCACTGAACAAGAGGACAGGTACCACAGATAAGTGAACAGTGGTTGTTCTCTTGGGCACAGATCTCAATATCTCACAAGACAATTAAGTAATTGTAATCTTATCCTAATGGATAATATATTAATATCTATGTAATCCATAAACCAAATTCATTTAACCGCCTTTGCGTTAAACATATTATAAAGTGTCATAAATCTCAATGCAAAACGTCTGGCTATAACATAAGGAAGTACCTCAAACATATTTAATGGCATCATAAAATGCTGCCATATAGTGGCATACGAATGAAGTAACCAGCGCCCACTGAACAAGAGGACAGGTACAGATAAGTGAACAGTGGCTGTTGCCTAGGGCAACTAGTTGTCAACTATTCCTCAGGATGAGCGAATAGTTTAATCAACCCAGCCAGACAGGGAACGAAATCAGGATGGGAGAGCTGAACACAATACAATAACTTGTCTGCAGGCTTCACAGATCTCTATATCTCACAAGTCAATTAAATAATTGTAATCTTATCCCTTAATATATGTAATTCATAATCAAAATTAATAGCTAACCGAACTAAACAAATTGTAACATCCTTTGGTTAAACATATTATCAAGTGTCATATATTTCTAGAATATAGACATATCTCAATCTGGCAATGTTTCATCTATATAAATCCACTAAATACAGTCCACTTCAGTATTATCCAGAACTTGTTCTGTTTAATAAAAATCAATCACCACAGATTTTGATTCATCTCAAAGTGCGGTGATTAAACAGCTGTGGTTAATTTTAATTAAAAGGCTCATCCTGTTAATTATTCCTGCAGTTATTTGAAAACACTTTACCTAATGAGTTTAATATATTTAAATTAAAATGAGGTTATTAAACTGGAGCTTCTGGTGCTGTGATAAAACTAATTAATATGGCCTGTAAATATTTAATATATATGTTATTAAGTGACATACTGGAAGATATTGATTGACCGTGTGTAA